>NW_025725918.1:0-303840 GCF_021461395.2 Schistocerca americana
ACGATGAAACAACGAAATTGCATCCGAATTTAATACAAAAGGCACAATGTCGACTTAAGTACAAGAGGATTGACACTCTAACTTCCTATATTTTGAACCTCTCTTGTGAGTCCAGTTATAGATTCCGATGCATCACTTCAGGTTTACTGTATACCTTGGACCTTCGTATTGACAACGAAACACAGAAATTGCATCCGAATTTAATACAAAAGGCACTAGGACGACTTAAGTACAAGACGACTGACACTCTAACTTTCTATGATTTGAACCTCTCCTGTGAGTCCAGTTTTAGATTCCGATGCTCCACTTCAGGTTTACTGTATCCATTGGACCATCCTATTGACGATGAAACACAGATATTGCATCCGAATTTAATACAAAATACACAATGCCGACTTAAGTACAAGAGGACTGACACTCTAACTTTCTATGATTTGAACCTCTCCTGTGAGTCCAGTTTTAGATTCCGATGCCTCACTTTAGGTTTACTGTATACCTTGGACATTCTTATTGACGATGAAACACAGAAATTGCAACCGAATTTAATACAAAAGGCACAATGCCGACTTAAGTACAGGAGGACTGACACTCTAACTTTCTATGATTTCAACCTCTCCTGTGAGTCCAGTTTTAGATTCCGATGCTCCACTTCAGGTTTACTGTATCCCTTGGACCTTCCTATTGACGATGAAACACAGATATTGCATCCGAATTTAATACAAAATGCACAATGCCGACTTAAGTACAAGAGGACTGACACTCTAACTTTCTATGATTTGAACCTCTCCTGTGAGCCCAGTTTTAGATTCCGATGTTTCACTTCAGGTATACTGTTTCCTTGGACGTTCTTATTGACGATGAAACACAGAAATAGCATCCTAATTTAATACAAAAGGCACAATGCGGACTTAAGTACAAGAGGACTAACACTCTAACTCTCTATGATTTGAACGCCTCCTGTGAGTCCAGTTTTAGTTTCCGATGCTTCACTTTAGGTTTACTGTATCCCTTGGACCTTCTTATTGACGATGAAAATTAGAAATTGAATCCGAATTTAATACAAATGGCACAATACCGACTTAAGTACAAGAGGACTGACACTCTATTTTTCTATGATTTGAACCTCTCCTGTGAGTCCAGTTTTAGATTCCGATGCTTCCCTTTAGGTTTACTGTATCCCTTGGACATTCTTGTTGACGATGAAACACAGATATTGCATCCGAATTCAATACAAAAGGCACAATGCCGTCTTAAGTACAAGAGGACTGACATTCTAACTATCTATGACTTGAACCTCTCTTGTGAGTCCCGTTTTAGATTCCGATGCTTCACTCACGTTTACTGTATACCTTGGATCTTCTTATTGACGATGAAACAAAGAAATTGCATCCGAATTTAATACAAAAGGCACTAGGCGGCCTTAAGTACAAGACGACTGACACTCTAACTTCCGATGATTTGAACCCCCCTTGTGAGTCCAGTTTTAGATTCTGATGCTTCACTTCACGTTTACTGTATACCTTGGATCTTCTTATTGACGATGAAACACAGAAATTGCATCCGAATTTAATACAAAAGGCACTAGGCGGCCTTAAGTACAAGACGACTGACACTCTAACTTCCTATGATTTGAACCTCCCTTGTGAGTCCAATTTAGATTCTGATGCTTCACTTCACGTTTACTGTATACCTTGGAATTTCTTATTGACGATGAAACAAAGAAATTGCATCCGAATTTAATACAAAAGGCACAATGTCGACTTAAGTACAAGAGGATTGACACTCTAACTTCCTATATTTCGAACCTCTCTTGTGAGTCCAGTTATAGATTCCGATGCATCACTTCAGGTTTACTGTATACCTTGGACCTTCTTATTGGCGATGAAACACAGAAATTGCATCCGAATTTAATACAAAAGGCACAATGCCGTCTTAAGTACAAGAGGACTGACATTCTAACTTTCTACGACTTGAATCTCTCTTGTGAGTCCCGTTTTAGATTCTGATGCTTCACTTCACGTTTACTGTATACCTTGGAATTTCTTATTGACGATGAAACAAAGAAATTGCATCCGAATTTAATACAAAAGGCACAATGTCGACTTAAGTACAAGAGGATTGACACTCTAACTTCCTATATTTTGAACCTCTCTTGTGAGTCCAGTTATAGATTCCGATGCATCACTTCAGGTTTACTGTATAACTTGGACCTTCGTATTGGCGACGAAACACAGAAATAGCATCCGAATTTAATACAAAAGGCACTAGGACGACTTAAGTACATGACGACTGACACTCTAACTTTCTATGATTTGAACCTCTCTTGTGAGTCCAGTTTTAGATTCCGATGCATCACTTCACGTTTACTGTATACCTTGGACCTTCTTATTGACGATGAAACACAGAAATTGCATCCGAATTTGATACAAAGAGGCACAATGCCGACTTAAGTACAAGGGGACTGGCACTCTACCTTCCTATGATTTGAACCTCTCCTGTGAGTCCAGTTATAGATTCCGATGCTTCACTTCAGGTTTACTGTATCCCTTGGACCTTCTTATTGTCGATGAAACACAGAAATTGCATCCGAATTTAATACAAAAGGCACTATGCCGACTTACGTACAAGAGGACTGACACTCTAACATTCTATGATTTGAACCTCTCCTGTGAGTCCAGTTGTGGATTCCGATGCTTCATTTCAGGTGTACTGTATCCCTTGGACCTTCTTATTGTCGATGAAACACAGAAATTGCATCAGAATTTAATACAAAAGGCACTATGTTGACTTAAGTACAAGAGGACAGACAGTCTAACTTTCTATAATTTGAACCTCTCTTTTGAGTCCAGTTTTAGATTCCGATGCTTCACTTCAGGTTTACTGTATACGTTGGACCTTCTTGTTGACGATGAAACACAGAAATTGCAACCGAATGTAATACAAAAGGCACAATGCCGACTTAAGTACAAGAGGACTGACACTCTAACTTTCTATGATTTCAACCTCTCCTGTGAGTCCAGTTTTAGATTCCGATGCTCCACTTCAGGTTCCCTGTATCCCTTGGACCTTCCTATTGACGATGAAACACAGATATTGCATCCGAATTTAATACAAAATGCACAATGCCGACTTAAGTACAAGAGGATTGACACTCTAACTTTCTATGATTTGAACCTCTCCTGTGAATCCAGTTTTAGATTCGAATGCTTCACTTCAGGTTTACTGTATCTCTTGGAAATTCTTATTCACGATAAAACACAGAAATTGCATCCGAATTTAATACAAAAGGCACTAGGCCGACTTAAGTACAAGAGGACTGCCACTCTAACGTTCTATGATTTATACCTCTCCTGTGAGTCCAGTTTTAGATTCCGATGCTTCACTTCAGGTGTACTGTATCCCTTGGACCTATTCATTGACGATGAAACACAGAAATTGCATCCGAATTTAATACAAAAGAGACAATGTCGACTTAAGTACAAGAGGACTGACACTCTAACTCTCTATGATTTGAACCTCTCTTGTGAGTCCAGTTTTAAATTCCGATGCATCACTTCAGGTTTACTGTATACCGAGGACCTTCTTATTGACGATGAAACACAGAAATTGCATCCTAATTTAATACAAAAGGCAAAATGCTGACTTAAGTACAAGAGGACTGACACTCTAACTTTCTATGATTTCAACATATCCTGCGAGTCCAGTTATAGATTCCGATGCTCCACTTCAGGTTTACTGTATCTCTTGGACCTTCTTATTGACGTTGAAACACAGAAATTGCATCCGAATTTAATACAAATGGCACAATGCCGTCTTAAGTACAAGAGGACTGACATTCTAACTTTCTACGACTTGAACCTCTCTTGTGAGTCCCGTTTCAGATTCCGATGCTTCACTTCACGTTTACTGTATACCTTGGACCTTCTTATTGACGATGAAACACAGAAATTGCATCCGAATTTAATACAAAAGGCACTAGGCCGCCTTAAGTACAAGACGACTGACACTCTAACTTTCTATGATTTGAACCTCCCTTGTGAGTCCAGTTTTAGATTCCGATGCTTCACTTCACGTTTACTGTATACCTTGGAATTTCTTATTGACGATGAAACACAGAAATTGCATCCGAATATAATACAAAAGGCACTAGGCCGACTTAAGTACAAGAGGACTGCCACTCTAATGTTCTATGATTTGAACCTCTCCTGTGAAACCAGTTTTAGAATCGGATGCTTCACTTCAGGTTTACTGTATCTCTTGGACTTTCTTATTGACATTGAAACACAGAAATTGCTTCCGAATTTAATACAAAAGGCACAATGGCGACTTAAGTACAAGAGGACTGACACTCTAACTTTCTACGACTTGAACCTCTATTGTGAGTCCCGTTTTAGATTCCGATGCTTCACTTCACGTTTACTGTATACCTTGGACCTTCGTATTGACGACGAAACACAGAAATTGCATCCGAATTTAATACAAAAGGCACTAGGACGACTTAAGTACAAGACGACTGACACTCTAACTTTCTATGATTTGAACCTCTCTTGTGAGTCCAGTTTTAGATTCCGATGCTTCACTTCACGTTTACTGTATACCTTGGACCTTCTTATTGACGATGAAACACAGAAATTGCATCCGAATTTGATACAAAGAGGCACAATGCCGACTTAAGTACAAGGGGACTGGCACTCTAACTTTCTATGGTTTGAACCTCTCCTGTGAGTCCAGTTTTAGATTCGGATGCTTCACTTCAGGTTTACTGTGTACCTTTTACCTTCTTATTGACGATGAAACACAGAAATAGCTTCCGAATTTAATACAAATGGCACAATGACGACTTAAGTACAAGGGGACTGACACTCTACCTTTCTATGATTTGAACCTCTCCTGTGAGTCCAGTTATAGATTCCGATGCTTCACTTCAGGTTTACGGTATCTCTTGGACCTTCTTATTGACGATGGAACACAGAAATTAAATCCGAATTTAATACAAAAGTCACAATACCGATTTAAGTACAAGAGGACTGACACTCTAACTTTCTATGATTTGAACCTCTCCTGTGAGCCCAGTTTTAGATTCCGATGTTTCACTTCAGGTATACTGTTTCCTTGGACGTTCTTATTGACGATGAAACACAGAAATTGCATCCAAATTTAATACAAAAGGCACAATGCGGACTTAAGTACAAGAGGACTAACACTCTAACTCTCTATGATTTGAACGCCTCCTGTGAGTCCAGTTCTAGATTCCGATGCTTCACTTTAGGTTTACTGTATCCCTTGGACCTTCTTATTGACGATGAAAATTAGAAATTGAATCCGAATTTAATACAAATGGCACAATACCGACTTAAGTACAAGAGGACTGACACTCTAACTTTGTATGATTTGAACCTCTCCTGTGAGTCCAGTTTTAGATTCCGATGCTTCCCTTTAGGTTTACTGTATCCCTTGGACCTTCTTGTTGACGATGAAACACAGATATTGCATCCGAATTCAATACAAAAGGCACAATACTGGCATAAGTACAAGCGGACTGACACTTTAACTTTCTATGATTTGAACCTCTCTTGTGAGTCCAGTTTTAGATTCCGATGCTTCACCTCTGATTTACTGTATCACTTGGACCTTCTTATTGACGATGGAACACAGAAATTGCATCCGAATTTAATACAAAAGGCACAATGCCGTCTTAAGTACAAGAGGACTGACATTCTAACTTTCTACGACTTGAACCTCTCTTGTGAGTCCCGTTTTAGATTCCGATGCTTCACTTCACGTTTACTGTATACCTTGGATCTTCTTATTGACGATGAAACAAAGAAATTGCATCCGAATTTAATACAAAAGGCACTAGGCGGCCTTAAGTACAAGACGACTGACACTCTAACTTCCTATGATTTGAACCTCCCTTGTGAGTCCAGTTTTAGAATCTGATGCTTCACTTCACGTTTACTGTATACCTTGGATCTTCTTATTGACGATGAAACACAGAAATTGCATCCGAATTTAATACAAAAGGCACTAGGCGCCCTTAAGTACAAGACGACTGACACTCTAACTTCCTATGATTTGAACCTCCCTTGTGAGTCCATTTTCAGATTCTGATGCTTCACTTCACGTTTACTGTATACCTTTGAATTTCTTATTGACGATGAAACAACGAAATTGCATCCGAATTTAATACAAAAGGCACAATGTCGACTTAAGTACAAGAGGATTGACACTCTAACTTCCTATATTTTGAACCTCTCTTGTGAGTCCAGTTATAGATTCCGATGCATCACTTCAGGTTTACTGTATACCTTGGACCTTCGTATTGACAACGAAACACACAAATTGCATCCGAATTTAATACAAAAGGCACTAGGACGACTTAAGTACAAGACGAATGACACTCTAACTTTCTATGATTTGAACCTCTCTTGTGAGTCCAGTTTTAGATTCCGATGCATCACTTCACGTTTACTGTATACCTTGGACCTTCTTATTGACGATGAAACACAGAAATTGCATCCGAATTTGATACAAAGAGGCACAATGCCGACTTAAGTACAAGGGGACTGGCACTCTACCTATCTATGATTTGAACCTCTCCTGTGAGTCCAGTTGTAGATTCCGATGCTTCACTTCAGGAGTACTGTATCCCTTGGACCTTCTTATTGTCGATGAAACACAAAAATTGCATCAGAATTTAATAAAAAAGGCACTATGTTGACTTAAGTACAAGACGACTGACACTCTAACTTTCTATGATTTCAACATCTCCTGTGAGTCCAGTTTTAGATTCCGATGCTCCACTTCAGGTTTACTGTATCCATTGGACCATCCTATTGACGATGAAACACAGATATTGCATCCGAATTTAATACAAAATACACAATGCCGACTTAAGTACAAGAGGACTGACACTCTAACTTTCTATGATTTGAACCTCTCCTGTGAGTCCAGTTTTAGATTCCGATGCCTCACTTTAGGTTTACTGTATACCTTGGACATTCTTATTGTTGATGAAACACAGAAATTGCAACCGAATTTAATACAAAAGGCACAATGCCGACTTAAGTACAGGAGGACTGACACTCTATCTTTCTATGATTTCAACCTCTCCTGTGAGTCCAGTTTTAGATTCCGATGCTCCACTTCAGGTTTACTGTATCCCTTGGACCTTCCTATTGACGATGAAACACAGATATTGCATCCGAATTTAATACAAAATGCACAATGCCGACTTAAGTACAAGAGGACTGACACTCTAACTTTCTATGATTTGAACCTCTCCTGTGAGCCCAGTTTTAGATTCCGATGTTTCACTTCAGGTATACTGTTTCCTTGGACGTTCTTATTGACGATGAAACACAGAAATAGCATCCTAATTTAATACAAAAGGCACAATGCGGACTTAAGTACAAGAGGACTAACACTCTAACTCTCTATGATTTGAACGCCTCCTGTGAGTCCAGTTTTAGTTTCCGATGCTTCACTTTAGGTTTACTGTATCCCTTGGACCTTCTTATTGACGATGAAAATTAGAAATTGAATCCGAATTTAATACAAATGGCACAATACCGACTTAAGTACAAGAGAACTGACACTCTAACTTTCTATGATTTGAACCTCTCCTGTGAGTCCAGTTTTAGATTCCGATGCTTCCCTTTAGGTTTACTGTATCCCTTGGACATTCTTGTTGACGATGAAACACAGAAATTGCATCCGAATTTAATACAAAAGGCACTAGGCGGCCTTAAGTACAAGACGACTGACACTCTAACTTCCGATGATTTGAACCCCCCTTGTGAGTCCAGTTTTAGATTCTGATGCTTCACTTCACGTTTACTGTATATTGACGATGAAACACAGAAATTGCATCCGAATTTAATACAAAAGGCACTAGGCGGCCTTAAGTACAAGACGACTGACACTCTAACTTCCTATGATTTGAACCTCCCTTGTGAGTCCAGTTTTAGATTCTGATGCTTCACTTCACGTTTACTGTATGCCTTGGAATTTCTTATTGACGATGAAACAAAGAAATTGCATCCGAATTTAATACAAAAGGCACAATGTCGACTTAAGTACAAGAGGATTGACACTCTAACTTCCTATATTTTGAACCTCTCTTGTGAGTCCAGTTATAGATTCCGATGCATCACTTCAGGTTTACTGTATACCTTGGACCTTCTTATTGGCGATGAAACACAGAAATTGCATCCGAATTTAATACAAAAGGCACAATGCCGTCTTAAGTACAAGAGGACTGACATTCTAACTTTCTACGACTTGAATCTCTCTTGTGAGTCCCGTTTTAGATTCCGATGCTTCACTTCAGGTTTACTGTATACCTTGGATCTTCTTATTGACGATGAAACACAGAAATTGCATCCGAATTTAATACAAAAGGCACTAGGCGGCATTAAGTACAAGACGACTGACACTCTAACTTCCTATGATTTGAACCTCCCTTGTGAGTCCAGTTTTAGATTCTGATGCTTCACTTCACGTTTACTGTATACCTTGGATCTTCTTATTGACGATGAAACACAGAAATTGCATCCGAATTTAATACAAAAGGCACTAGGCGCCCTTAAGTACAAGACGACTGACACTCTAACTTCCTATGATTTGAAGCTCCCTTGTGAGTCCATTTTTAGATTCTGATGCTTCACTTCACGTTTACTGTATACCTTTGAATTTCTTATTGACGATGAAACAACGAAATTGCATCCGAATTTAATACAAAAGGCACAATGTCGACTTATGTACAAGAGGATTGACACTCTAACTTCCTATATTTTGAACCTCTCTTGTGAGTCCAGTTATAGATTCCGATGCATCACTTCAGGTTTACTGTATACCTTGGACCTTCGTATTGACAACGAAACACAGAAATTGCATCCGAATTTAATACAAAAGGCACTAGGACGACTTAAGTACAAGACGACTGACACTCTAACTTTCTATGATTTGAACCTCTCTTGTGAGTCCAGTTTTAGATTCCGATGCATCACTTCACGTTTACTGTATACCTTGGACCTTCTTATTGTCGATGAAACACAGAAATTGCATCCGAATTTGATACAAAGAGGCACAATGCCGACTTAAGTACAAGGGGACTGGCACTCTACCTATCTATGATTTGAACCTCTCCTGTGAGTCCAGTTGTAGATTCCGATGCTTCACTTCAGGAGTACTGTATCCCTTGGACCTTCTTATTGTCGATGAAACACAAAAATTGCATCAGAATTTAATAAAAAAGGCACTATGTTGACTTAAGTACAAGACGACTGACACTCTAACTTTCTATGATTTCAACATCTCCTGTGAGTCCAGTTTTAGATTCCGATGCTCCACTTCAGGTTTACTGTATCCATTGGACCATCCTATTGACGATGAAACACAGATATTGCATCCGAATTTAATACAAAATACACAATGCCGACTTAAGTACAAGAGGACTGACACTCTAACTTTCTATGATTTGAACCTCTCCTGTGAGTCCAGTTTTAGATTCCGATGCCTCACTTTAGGTTTACTGTATACCTTGGACATTCTTATTGTTGATGAAACACAGAAATTGCAACCGAATTTAATACAAAAGGCACAATGCCGACTTAAGTACAGGAGGACTGACACTCTAACTTTCTATGATTTCAACCTCTCCTGTGAGTCCAGTTTTAGATTCCGATGCTCCACTTCAGGTTTACTGTATCCCTTGGACCTTCCTATTGACGATGAAACACAGATATTGCATCCGAATTTAATACAAAATGCACAATGCCGACTTAAGTACAAGAGGACTGACACTCTAACTTTCTATGATTTGAACCTCTCCTGTGAGCCCAGTTTTAGATTCCGATGTTTCACTTCAGGTATACTGTTTCCTTGGACGTTCTTATTGACGATGAAACACAGAAATAGCATCCTAATTTAATACAAAAGGCACAATGCGGACTTAAGTACAAGAGGACTAACACTCTAACTCTCTATGATTTGAACGCCTCCTGTGAGTCCAGTTTTAGTTTCCGATGCTTCACTTTAGGTTTACTGTATCCCTTGGACCTTCATATTGACGATGAAAATTAGAAATTGAATCCGAATTTAATACAAATGGCACAATACCGACTTAAGTACAAGAGGACTGACACTCTAACTTTCTATGATTTGAACCTCTCCTGTGAGTCCAGTTTTAGATTCCGATGCTTCCCTTTAGGTTTACTGTATCCCTTGGACATTCTTGTTGACGATGAAACACAGAAATTGCATCCGAATTTAATACAAAAGTCACTAGGCGGCCTTAAGTACAAGACGACTGACACTCTAACTTCCTATGATTTGAACCTCCCTTGTGAGTCCCGTTTTAGATTCCGATGCTTCACTTCAGGTTTACTGTATACCTTGGATCTTCTTATTGACGATGAAACACAGAAATTGCATCCGAATTTAATACAAAAGGCACTAGGCGGCATTAAGTACAAGACGACTGACACTCTAACTTCCTATGATTTGAACCTCAATTGTGAGTCCAGTTTTAGATTCCGATGCTTCACTTCACGTTTACTGTATACCTTGGAATTTCTTATTGACGATGAAACACAGAAATTGCATCCGAATATAATACAAAAGGCACTAGGCCGACTTAAGTACAAGAGGACTGCCACTCTAATGTTCTATGATTTGAACCTCTAATGTGAAACCAGTTTTAGAATCGGATGCTTCACTTCAGGTTTACTGTATCTCTTGGACTTTCTTATTGACGTTGAAACACAGAAATTGCTTCCGAATTTAATACAAAAGGCACAATGGCGACTTAAGTACAAGAGGACTGACACTCTAACTTTCTACGACTAGAACCTCTATTGTGAGTCCCGTTTTAGATTCCGATGCTTCACTTCACGTTTACTGTATACCTTGGACCTTCGTATTGACGACGAAACACAGAAATTGCATCCGAATTTAATACAAAAGGCACTAGGACGACTTAAGTACAAGACGACTGACACTCTAACTTTCTATGATTTGAACCTCTCTTGTGAGTCCAGTTTTAGATTCCGATGCTTCACTTCACGTTTACTGTATACCTTGGACCTTCTTATTGACGATGAAACACAGAAATTGCATCCGAATTTGATACAAAGAGGCACAATGCCGACTTAAGTACAAGGGGACTGGCACTCTAACTTTCTATGGTTTGAACCTCTCCTGTGAGTCCAGTTTTAGATTCGGATGCTTCACTTCAGGTTTACTGTATACCTTTTACGTTCTTATTGACGATGAAACACAGAAATTGCTTCCGAATTTAATACAAATGGCACAATGACGACTTAAGTACAAGGGGACTGACACTCTACCTTTCTATGATTTGAACCTCTCCTGTGAGTCCAGTTATAGATTCCGATGCTTCACTTCAGGTTTACGGTATCTCTTGGACCTTCTTATTGACGATGGAACACAGAAATTAAATCCGAATTTAATACAAAAGTCACAATACCGATTTAAGTACAAGAGGACTGACACTCTAACTTTCTATGATTTGAACCTCTCCTGTGAGCCCAGTTTTAGATTCCGATGTTTCACTTCAGGTATACTGTTTCCTTGGACGTTCTTATTGACGATGAAACACAGAAATTGCATCCAAATTTAATACAAAAGGCACAATGCGGACTTAAGTACAAGAGGACTAACACTCTAACTCTCTATGATTTGAACGCCTCCTGTGAGTCCAGTTCTAGATTCCGATGCTTCACTTTAGGTTTACTGTATCCCTTGGACCTTCTTATTGACGATGAAAATTAGAAATTGAATCCGAATTTAATACAAATGGCACAATACCGACTTAAGTACAAGAGGACTGACACTCTAACTTTGTATGATTTGAACCTCTCCTGTGAGTCCAGTTTTAGATTCCGATGCTTCCCTTTAGGTTTACTGTATCCCTTGGACCTTCTTGTTGACGATGAAACACAGATATTGCATCCGAATTCAATACAAAAGGCACAATACTGGCATAAGTACAAGCGGACTGACACTTTAACTTTCTATGATTTGAACCTCTCTTGTGAGTCCAGTTTTAGATTCCGATGCTTCACTTCTGATTTACTGTATCACTTGGACCTTCTTATTGACGATGGAACACAGAAATTGCATCCGAATTTAATACAAAAGGCACAGTGCCGTCTTAAGTACAAGAGGACTGACATTCTAACTTTCTACGACTTGAACCTCTCTTGTGAGTCCCGTTTTAGATTCCGATGCTTCACTTCACGTTTACTGTATACCTTGGATCTTCTTATTGACGATGAAACAAAGAAATTGCATCCGAATTTAATACAAAAGGCACTAGGCGGCCTTAAGTACAAGACGACTGACACTCTAACTTCCTATGATTTGAACCTCCCTTGTGAGTCCAGTTTTAGAATCTGATGCTTCACTTCACGTTTACTGTATACCTTGGATCTTCTTATTGACGATGAAACACAGAAATTGCATCCGAATTTAATACAAAAGGCACTAGGCGCCCTTAAGTACAAGACGACTGACACTCTAACTTCCTATGATTTGAACCTCCCTTGTGAGTCCATTTTTAGATTCTGATGCTTCACTTCACGTTTACTGTATACCTTTGAATTTCTTATTGACGATGAAACAACGAAATTGCATCCGAATTTAATACAAAAGGCACAATGTCGACTTAAGTACAAGAGGATTGACACTCTAACTTCCTATATTTTGAACCTCTCTTGTGAGTCCAGTTATAGATTCCGATGCATCACTTCAGGTTTACTGTATACCTTGGACCTTCGTATTGACAACGAAACACAGAAATTGCATCCGAATTTAATACAAAAGGCACTAGGACGACTTAAGTACAAGACGAATGACACTCTAACTTTCTATGATTTGAACCTCTCTTGTGAGTCCAGTTTTAGATTCCGATGCATCACTTCACGTTTACTGTATACCTTGGACCTTCTTATTGACGATGAAACACAGAAATTGCATCCGAATTTGATACAAAGAGGCACAATGCCGACTTAAGTACAAGGGGACTGGCACTCTACCTATCTATGATTTGAACCTCTCCTGTGAGTCCAGTTGTAGATTCCGATGCTTCACTTCAGGAGTACTGTATCCCTTGGACCTTCTTATTGTCGATGAAACACAAAAATTGCATCAGAATTTAATAAAAAAGGCACTATGTTGACTTAAGTACAAGACGACTGACACTCTAACTTTCTATGATTTCAACATCTCCTGTGAGTCCAGTTTTAGATTCCGATGCTCCACTTCAGGTTTACTGTATCCATTGGGCCATCCTATTGACGATGAAACACAGATATTGCATCCTAATTTAATACAAAATACACAATGCCGACTTAGGTACAAGAGGACTGACACTCTAACTTTCTATGATTTGAACCTCTCCTGTGAGTCCAGTTTTAGATTCCGATGCCTCACTTTAGGTTTACTGTATACCTTGGACATTCTTATTGTTGATGAAACACAGAAATTGCAACCGAATTTAATACAAAAGGCACAATGCCGACTTAAGTACAGGAGGACTGACACTCTATCTTTCTATGATTTCAACCTCTCCTGTGAGTCCAGTTTTAGATTCCGATGCTCCACTTCAGGTTTACTGTATCCCTTGGACCTTCCTATTGACGATGAAACACAGATATTGCATCCGAATTTAATACAAAATGCACAATGCCGACTTAAGTACAAGAGGACTGACACTCTAACTTTCTATGATTTGAACCTCTCCTGTGAGCCCAGTTTTAGATTCCGATGTTTCACTTCAGGTATACTGTTTCCTTGGACGTTCTTATTGACGATGAAACACAGAAATAGCATCCTAATTTAATACAAAAGGCACAATGCGGACTTAAGTACAAGAGGACTAACACTCTAACTCTCTATGATTTGAACGCCTCCTGTGAGTCCAGTTTTAGTTTCCGATGCTTCACTTTAGGTTTACTGTATCCCTTGGACCTTCTTATTGACGATGAAAATTAGAAATTGAATCCGAATTTAATACAAATGGCACAATACCGACTTAAGTACAAGAGGACTGACACTCTAACTTTCTATGATTTGAACCTCTCCTGTGAGTCCAGTTTTAGATTCCGATGCTTCCCTTTAGGTTTACTGTATCCCTTGGACATTCTTGTTGACGATGAAACACAGAAATTGCATCCGAATTTAATACAAATGGCACTAGGCGGCCTTAAGTACAAGACGACTGACACTCTAACTTCCGATGATTTGAACCCCCCTTGTGAGTCCAGTTTTAGATTCTGATGCTTCACTTCACGTTTACTGTATACCTTGGATCTTCTTATTGACGATGAAACACAGAAATTGCATCCGAATTTAATACAAAAGGCACTAGGCGGCCTTAAGTACAAGACAACTGACACTCTAACTTCCTATGATTTGAACCTCCCTTGTGAGTCCAGTTTTAGATTCTGATGCTTCACTTCACGTTTACTGTATGCCTTGGAATTTCTTATTGACGATGAAACAAAGAAATTGCATCCGAATTTAATACAAAAGGCACAATGTCGACTTAAGTACAAGAGGATTGACACTCTAACTTCCTATATTTTGAACCTCTCTTGTGAGTCCAGTTATAGATTCCGATGCATCACTTCAGGTTTACTGTATACCTTGGACCTTCTTATTGGCGATGAAACACAGAAATTGCATCCGAATTTAATACAAAAGGCACAATGCCGTCTTAAGTACAAGAGGACTGACATTCTAACTTTCTACGACTTGAATCTCTCTTGTGAGTCCCGTTTTAGATTCCGATGCTTCACTTCAGGTTTACTGTATACCTTGGATCTTCTTATTGACGATGAAACACAGAAATTGCATCCGAATTTTATACAAAAGGCACTAGGCGGCATTAAGTACAAGACGACTGACACTCTAACTTCCTATGATTTGAACCTCCCTTGTGAGTCCAGTTTTAGATTCTGATGCTTCACTTCACGTTTACTGTATACCTTGGATCTTCTTATTGACGATGAAACACAGAAATTGCATCCGAATTTAATACAAAAGGCACTAGGCGCCCTTAAGTACAAGACGACTGACACTCTAACTTCCTATGATTTGAAGCTTCCTTGTGAGTCCATTTTTAGATTCTGATGCTTCACTTCACGTTTACTGTATACCTTTGAATTTCTTATTGACGATGAAACAACGAAATTGCATCCGAATTTAATACAAAAGGCACAATGTCGACTTAAGTACAAGAGGATTGACACTCTAACTTCCTATATTTTGAACCTCTCTTGTGAGTCCAGTTATAGATTCCGATGCATCACTTCAGGTTTACTGTATACCTTGGACCTTCGTATTGACAACGAAACACAGAAATTGCATCCGAATTTAATACAAAAGGCACTAGGACGACTTAAGTACAAGACGACTGACACTCTAACTTTCTATGATTTGAACCTCTCTTGTGAGTCCAGTTTTAGATTCCGATGCATCACTTCACGTTTACTGTATACCTTGGACCTTCGTATTGACGATGAAACACAGAAATTGCATCCGAATTTGATACAAAGAGGCACAATGCCGACTTAAGTACAAGGGGACTGGCACTCTACCTATCTATGATTTGAACCTCTCCTGTGAGTCCAGTTGTAGATTCCGATGCTTCACTTCAGGAGTACTGTATCCCTTGGACCTTCTTATTGTCGATGAAACACAAAAATTGCATCAGAATTTAATAAAAAAGGCACTATGTTGACTTAAGTACAAGACGACTGACACTCTAACTTTCTATGATTTCAACATCTCCTGTGAGTCCAGTTTTAGATTCCGATGCTCCACTTCAGGTTTACTGTATCCATTGGACCATCCTATTGACGATGAAACACAGATATTGCATCCGAATTTAATACAAAATACACAATGCCGACTTAAGTACAAGAGGACTGACACTCTAACTTTCTATGATTTGAACCTCTCCTGTGAGTCCAGTTTTAGATTCCGATGCCTCACTTTAGGTTTACTGTATACCTTGGACATTCTTATTGTTGATGAAACACAGAAATTGCAACCGAATTTAATACAAAAGGCACAATGCCGACTTAAGTACAGGAGGACTGACACTCTAACTTTCTATGATTTCAACCTCTCCTGTGAGTCCAGTTTTAGATTCCGATGCTCCACTTCAGGTTTACTGTATCCCTTGGACCTTCCTATTGACGATGAAACACAGATATTGCATCCGAATTTAATACAAAATGCACAATGCCGACTTAAGTACAAGAGGACTGACACTCTAACTTCCTATGATTTGAACCTCTCCTGTGAGCCCAGTTTTAGATTCCGATGTTTCACTTCAGGTATACTGTTTCCTTGGACGTTCTTATTGACGATGAAACACAGAAATAGCATCCTAATTTAATACAAAAGGCACAATGCGGACTTAAGTACAAGAGGACTAACACTCTAACTCTCTATGATTTGAACGCCTCCTGTGAGTCCAGTTTTAGTTTCCGATGCTTCACTTTAGGTTTACTGTATCCCTTGGACCTTCATATTGACGATGAAAATTAGAAATTGAATCCGAATTTAATACAAATGGCACAATACCGACTTAAGTACAAGAGGACTGACACTCTAACTTTCTATGATTTGAACCTCTCCTGTGAGTCCAGTTTTAGATTCCGATGCTTCCCTTTAGGTTTACTGTATCCCTTGGACATTCTTGTTGACGATGAAACACAGAAATTGCATCCGAATTTAATACAAAAGGCACTAGGCGGCCTTAAGTACAAGACGACTGACACTCTAACTTCCTATGATTTGAACCTCCCTTGTGAGTCCAGTTTTAGATTCTGATGCTTCACTTCACGTTTACTGTATACCTTGGAATTTCTTATTGACGATGAAACAAAGAAATTGCATCCGAATTTAATACAAAAGGCACAATGTCGACTTAAGTACAAGAGGATTGACACTCTAACTTCCTATATTTTGAACCTCTCTTGTGAGTCCAGTTATAGATTCCGATGCATCACTTCAGGTTTACTGTATACCTTGGACCTTCTTATTGGAGATGAAACACAGAAATTGCATCCGAATTTAATACAAAAGGCACAATGCCGTCTTAAGTACAAGAGGACTGACATTCTAACTTTCTACGACTTGAATCTCTCTTGTGAGTCCCGTTTTAGATTCCGATGCTTCACTTCAGGTTTACTGTATACCTTGGATCTTCTTATTGACGATGAAACACAGAAATTGCATCCGAATTTAATACAAAAGGCACTAGGCGGCATTAAGTACAAGACGACTGACACTCTAACTTCCTATGATTTGAACCTCAATTGTGAGTCCAGTTTTAGATTCTGATGCTTCACTTCACGTTTACTGTATACCTTTGAATTTCTTATTGACGATGAAACAAAGAAATTGCATCCGAATTTAATAGAAAAGGCACAATGTCGACTTAAGTACAAGAGGATTGACACTCTAACTTCCTATATTTTGAACCTCTCTTGTGAGTCCAGTTATAGATTCCGATGCATCACTTCAGGTTTACTGTGTACCTTGGACCTTCGTATTGGCGACGAAACACAGAAATTGCATCCGAATTTAATACAAAAGGCACTAGGACGACTTAAGTACATGACGACTGACACTCTAACTTTCTATGATTTGAACCTCTCTTGTGAGTCCAGTTTTAGATTCCGATGCATCACTTCACGTTTACTGTATACCTTGGACCTTCTTTTTGACGATGAAACACAGAAATTGCATCCGAATTTGATACAAAGAGGCACAATGCCGACTTAAGTACAAGGGGACTGGCACTCTACCTTTCTATGATTTGAACCTCTCCTGGGAGTCCAGTTATAGATTCCGATGCTTCACTTCAGGTTTACTGTATCCCTTGGACCTTCTTATTGTCGATGAAACACAGAAATTGCATCCGAATTTAATACAAAAGGCACTATGCCGACTTACGTACAAGAGGACTGACACTCTAACATTCTATGATTTGAACCTCTCCTGTGAGTCCAGTTGTGGATTCCGATGCTTCATTTCAGGTGTACTGTATCCCTTGGACCTTCTTATTGTCGATGAAACACAGAAATTGCATCAGAATTTAATACAAACGGCACTATGTTGACTTAAGTACAAGAGGACAGACAGTCTAACTTTCTATAATTTGAACCTCTCTTTTGAGTCCAGTTTTAGATTCCGATGCTTCACTTCAGGTTTACTGTATACGTTGGACCTTCTTATTGACGATGAAACACAGAAATTGCAAACGAATGTAATACAAAAGGCACAATGCCGACTTAAGTACAAGAGGACTGACACTCTAACTTTCTATGATTTCAACCTCTCCTGTGAGTCCAGTTTTAGATTCCGATGCTCCACTTCAGGTTTACTGTATCCCTTGGACCTTCCTATTGACGATGAAACACAGAAATTGCATCCGAATTTAATACAAAATGCACAATGCCGACTTAAGTACAAGAGGATTGACACTCTAACTTTCTATGATTTGAACCTCTCCTGTGAATCCAGTTTTAGATTCGAATGCTTCACTTCAGGTTTACTGTATCTCTTGGAAATTCTTATTCACGATAAAACACAGAAATTGCATCCGAATTTAATACAAAAGGCACTAGGCCGACTTAAGTACAAGAGGACTGCCACTCTAACGTTCTATGATTTATACCTCTCCTGTGAGTCCAGTTTTAGATTCCGATGCTTCACTTCAGGTGTACTGTATCCCTTGGACCTATTTATTGACGATGAAACACAGAAATTGCATCCGAATTTAATACAAAAGAGACAATGTCGACTTAAGTACAAGAGGACTGACACTCTAACTCTCTATGATTTGAACCTCTCTTGTGAGTCCAGTTTTAAATTCCGATGCATCACTTCAGGTTTACTGTATACCGAGGACCTTCTTATTGACGATGAAACACAGAAATTGCATCCTAATTTAATACAAAAGGCACAATGCTGACTTAAGTACAAGAGGACTGACACTCTAACTTTCTATGATTTCAACATGTCCTGCGAGTCCAGTTATAGATTCCGATGCTCCACTTCAGGTTTACTGTATCTGTTGGACCTTCTTATTGACGTTGAAACACAGAAATTGAATCCGAATTTAATACAAATGGCACAATGCCGTCTTAAGTACAAGAGGACTGACATTCTAACTTTCTACGACTTGAACCTCTCTTGTGAGTCCCGTTTCAGATTCCGATGCTTCACTTTACGTTTACTGTATACCTTGGACCTTCTTATTGACGATGAAACACAGAAATTGCATCCGAATTTAATACAAAAGGCACTAGGCCGCCTTAAGTACAAGACGACTGACACTCTAACTTTCTATGATTTGAACCTCCCTTGTGAGTCCAGTTTTAGATTCCGATGCTTCACTTCACGTTTACTGTATACCTTGGAATTTCTTATTGACGATGAAACAAAGAAATTGCATCCGAATTTAATACAAAAGGCACAATGTCGACTAAAGTACAAGAGGATTGACACTGTAACTTCCTATAATTTGAACCTCTCTTGTGAGTCCAGTTTTAGATTCCGATGCATCACTTCAGGATTACTGTATACCTTGGACCTTCTTATTGACGATGAAACACAGAAATTGCATTCGAATTTAATACAAAAGGCACTAGGCCGACTTAAGTACAAGAGGACTGCCACTCTAACTTTCTATGATTTGAACCTCTCCTGTGAGTCCAGTTTTAGATTCCGATGCTTCACTTCAGGTGTACTGTATCCCTTGGACCTTCTTATTGACGATGAAACACAGAAACTGCATCCGAATTTAATACAAAAGGCACAATGTCGACTTAAGTACAAGAGGACTGACACTCTAACTCTCTATGATTTGAACCTCTCTTGTGAGTCCAGTTTTAAATTCCGATGCATCACTTCAGGTTTACTGTATACCTAGGACCTTCTTATTGACAATGAAACACAGAAATTGCATCCGAATTTAATACAAAAGGCACAATGCCGACTTAAGTACAAGAGGACTGACACTCTAACTTTCTATGATTTGAACCTCTCCAGTGAGGCCACTTTTAGATTCCGATGCTTCACTTCAGGTGTACTGTATCCCTTGGACCTTCTTATTGACGATGAAACACAGATATTGCATCAGAATTTAATACAAAAGGCACAATGTCGACTTAAGTACAAGAGAACAGACAGTCTAACTTTCTATGATTTGAACCTCTCTTGTGAGTCCAGTTTTAGATTGCGATGCTTCACTTCAAGTTTACTGTATACCTTGGACCTTCTAATTGACGATGAAACACAGTAATTGCATCCGAATTTAATACAAAATGCACAATGCCGACTTAAGTACAAGAGTACTGACACTCTAACTATCTATGATTTCAACATCTCCTGTGAGTCCAGTTTTTGATTCCGATGCTCCACTTCAGGTTTACTGTATCCCTTGGACCTTCCTATTGACGATGAAACACAGATATTGCATCTGAATTTAATACAAAATGCACAATGCCGACTTAAGTACAAGAGGATTGACACTCTAACATTCTATGATTTGAACCTCTCCTGTGAGTCCAGTTTTAGATTCGGATGCTTCACTTCAGATTTACTGTATCACTTGGTCCTTCTTATTGACGATGGAACACAGAAATTGCATCCAAATTTAATACAAAAGGCACAATGCCGTCTTAAGTACAAGACGACTGACATTCTAACTTTCTACGACTTGAACCTCTCTTGTGAGTCCCGTTTTAGATTCCGATGCTTCACTTCACGTTTACTGTATACCTTGGATCTTCTTATTGACGATGAAACACAGAAAATGCATCCGAATTTAATACAAAATGCACAATGCCGGCTTAAGTACAAGAGGACCGACACTCTAACTTTCTATGATTTCAACCTCTCCTGTGAGTTCAGTTTTAGTTTCCGATGCTCCACTTCAGAATTACTGTATCCCTTGGACCTTCCTATTGACGATGAAAACCAGAAATTGCATCCGAATTTAATACAAAATGCACAATGCCGACTTAAGTACAAGAGGACTGACACTCTAACTTTCTATGATTTGAACCTCTCCTGTGAATCCAGTTTTAGATTCGAATGCTTCACTTCAGGTTTACTGTATCTCTTGGAAATTCTTATTCACGATAAAACACAGAAATTGCATCCGAATTTAATGCAAAAGGCACAATGCCGACTTAAGTACAAGAGGACTGACACTCAAACTTTCTATGATTTGAACCTCTCTTGTGTGTCCCGTTTTAGATTCCGATACTTCACATCACGTTTGCTGTATACCTTGGACCTTCTTATTGACGATGAAACACAGAAATTGCATCCGAATTTAATACAAAAGGCACTAGGCCGACTTAAGTACAAGAGGACTGCCACTCTAACGTTCTATGATTTGAACCTCTCCTGTGAGTCCAGTTTTAGATTCCGATGCTTCACTTCAGGTGTACTGTATCCCTTGGACCTATTTATTGACGATGAAACACAGAAATTGCATCCGAATTTAATACAAAAGGCACAATGTCGACTTAAGTACAAGAGGACTGACACTCTAACTCTCTATGATTTGAACCTCTCTTGTGAGTCCAGTTTTAAATTCCGATGCATCACTTCAGGTTTACTGTATTCCGAGGACCTTCTTATTGACGATGAAACACAGAAATTGCATCCGAATTTAATACAAAAGGCACAATGCCGACTTAAGTACAAGAGGACTGACACTCTAACTTTCTATGATTTCAACATCTCCTGCGAGTCCAGTTATAGATTCCGATGCTCCACTTCAGGTTTACTGTATCCCTTGGACCTTCCTATTGACGATGAAACACAGATATTGCATCCGAATTTAATACAAAATGCACAATGCCGACTTAAATACAAGAGGATTGACACTCTAACTTTCTATGATTTGAAATTCTCCTGTGAGTCCAGTTTTAGATTCGGATGCTTCACTTCAGGTTTACTGTATCTCTTGGAAATTCTTATTGATGATGAAACACAGAAATTGCATCCGAATTTAATACAAAAGGCACTAGGCCGCCTTAAGTACAAGACGACTGACACTCTAACTTTCTATGATTTGAACCTCCCTTGTGAGTCCAGTTTTAGATTCCGATGCTTCACTTCACGTTTACTGTATACCTTCGAATTTCTTATTGACGATGAAACAAAGAAATTGCATCCGAATTTAATACAAAAGGCACAATGTCGACTTAGGTACAAGAGGATTGACACTCTAACTTCCTATAATTTGAACCTCTCTTGTGAGTCCAGTTTTAGATTCCGATACATCACTTCAGGTTTACTGTATACCTTGGACCTTCTTATTGACGATGAAACACAGAAATTGCATCCGAATTTAATACAAAAGGCACAATGATGACTTAAGTACAAGAGGATTGACACTCTAACTTTCTATGATTTGAACCTCTCCTGTGAGTCCAGTTTTAGATTCGGATGCTTCACTTCAGATTTACTGTATCACATGGACCTTCTTATTGACGATGGAACACAGAAATGGCATCCGAATTTAATACAAGAGGCACAATGCCGTCTTAAGTACAAGAGGACTGACATTCTAACTTTCTACGACTAGAACCTCTCTTGTGAGTCCCGTTTTAGATTCCGATGCTTCACTTCACATTTACTGTATACCTTGGATCTTCTTATTGACGATGAAACACAGAAATTGCATCCGAATTTAATACAAAAGGCACTAGGCCGACATAAGTACAAGAGGACCGCCACTCTAACGTTCTATGATTTGAACCTCTCCTGTGAGTCCAGTTTTAGATTCCGATGCTTCACTTCAGGTGTACTGTATCCCTTGGACCTATTTATTGACGATGAAACACAGAAATTGCATCCGAATTTAATGCAAAAGGCACAATGCCGTCTTAAGAACAAGAGGACTGACATTCTAATTTCTACGACTTGAACCTCTCTTGTGAGTCCCGTTTTAGATTCCGATGCTTCACTTCACGTTTACTGTATACCTTGGACCTTCTCATTGACGATGAAACACAGAAATTGCATCCGAATTTAATACAAAAGGCACAATGCCGACTTAAGTACAAGAGTACTGACACTCTAACTTTGTATGATTTGAACCTTTCCTGTGAGTCCAGTTTTAGATTCCGATGCTTCACTTTAGGTTTACTGTATCCCTTGGACCTTCTTATTGACGCTGAAACACAGAAATTGTATCCGAATTTAATACAAAAGGCACAATGCCGACTTACGTAAAAGAGGACTGACACTCTAACTTTCTATGATTTGAACCTCTCTTGTGTGTCCCGTTTTAGATTCAGATACTTCACATCACGTTTGCTGTATACCTTGGACCTTCTGATTGACGATGAAACACAGAAATTGCATTCGAATTTAATACAAAAGGCACTAGGCCGACTTAAGTACAAGAGGACTGCCACTCTAACTTTCTATGATATGAACCTCTCCTGTGAGTCCAGTTTTAGATTCCGATGCTTCACTTCAGGTGTACTGTATCCCTTGGACCTTCTTATTGACGATGAAACACAGAAATTGCATCCGAATTTAATACAAAAGGCACAATGTCGACTTAAGTACAAGAGGACTGACACTCTAACTCTCTATGATTTGAACCTCTCTTGTGAGTCCAGTTTCAAATTCCGATGCATCACTTCAGGTTTACTGTATACCGAGGACCTTCTTATTGACAATGAAACACAGAAATTGCATCCGATTTTAATACAAAAGGCACAATGCCGGCTTAAGTACAAGAAGACTGACACTCTAACTTTCTATGATTTGAACCTCTCCAGTGAGGCCACTTTTAGATTCCGATGCTTCACTTCAGGTGTACTGTATCCCTTGGACCTTCTTATTGACGATGAAACACAGATATTGCATCAGAATTTAATACAAAAGGCACAATGTCGACTTAAGTACAAGAGGACAGACAGTCTAACTTTCTATGATTTGAACCTCTCTTGTGAGTCCAGTTTTAGATTGCGATGCTTCACTTCAGGTTTACTGTATACCTTGGACCTTCTAATTGACGATGAAACACAGTAATTGCATCCGAATTTAATACAAAATGCACAATGCCGACTTAAGTACAAGAGTACTGACACTCTAACTATCTATGATTTCAACATCTCCTGTGAGTCCAGTTTTAAATTCCGATGCTCCACTTCAGGTTAACTGTATCCCTTGGACCTTCCTATTGACGATGAAACATAGATATTGCATCCGAATTTAATACAAAATGCACAATGCCGACTTAAGTACAAGTGGATTGACACTCTAACTTTCTATGATTTGAACCTCTCCTGTGAGTCCAGTTTTAGATTCGGATGCTTCACTTCAGATTTACTGTATCACTTGGACCTTTTTATTGACGATGGAACACAGAAATTGCATCCAAATTTAATACAAAAGGCACAATGCCGTCTTAAGTACAAGACGACTGACATTCTACCTTTCTACGACTTGAACCTCTCTTGTGAGTCCCGTTTTAGATTCCGATGCTTCACTTCACGTTTACTGTATACCTTGGATCTTCTTATTGACGATGAAACACAGAAATTGCATCCGAATTTAATACAAAAGGCACAATGCCGGCTTAAGTACAAGAGGACCGACACTCTAACTTTCTATGATTTCAACCTTTCCTGTGAGTCCAGTTTTAGATTCCGATGCTCCACTTCAGAGTTACTGTATCCCTTGGACCATCCTATTGACGATGAAAACCAGAAATTGCATCCGAATTTAATACAAAATGCACAATGCCGACTTAAGTACAAGAGGACTGACACTCAAACTTTCTATGATTTGAACCTCTCTTGTGTGTCCCGTTTTAGATTCCGATACTTCACATCACGTTTGCTGTATACCTTGGACCTTCTTATTGACGATGAAACACAGAAATTGCATCCGAATTTAATACAAAAGGCACTAGGCCGACTTAAGTACAAGAGGACTGCCACTCTAACGTTCTATGATTTGAACCTCTCCTGTGCGTCCAGTTTTAGATTCCGATGCTTCACTTCAGGTGTACTGTATCCCTTGGACCTATTTATTGACGATGAAACACAGAAATTGCATCCGAATTTAATACAAAAGGCACAATGTCGACTTAAGTACAAGAGGACTGACACTCTAACTCTCTATGATTTGAACCTCTCTTGTGAGTCCAGTTTTAAATTCCGATGCATCACTTTAGGTTTACTGTATTCCGAGGACCTTCTTATTGACGATGAAACACAGAAATTGCATCCGAATTCAATACAAAAGGCACAATGCCGACTTAAGTACAATAGGACAGACACTCTAACTTTCTATGATTTCGACATCTCCTGCGAGTCCAGTTATAGATTCCGATGCTCCACTTCAGGTTTACTGTATCCCTTGGACCTTCCTATTGACGATGAAACACAGATATTGCATCCGAATTTAATACAAAATGCACAATGCCGACTTAAGTACAAGAGGATTGACACTCTAACTTTCTATGATTTGAACCTCCCTTGAGAGTCCAGTTTTAGATTCCGATGCTTCACTTCACGTTTACTGTATACCTTGGAATTCCTTATTGACGATGAAACAAAGAAATTGCATCCGAATTTAATACAAAAGGCACAATGTCGACTTAAGTACAAGAGGACTGAAACTCTAACTCTCTATGATTTGAACCTCTCTTGTGAGTCCAGTTTTAAATTCCGATGCATCACTTCAGGTTTACTGTATACCGAGGACCTTCTTATTGACAATGAAACACAGAAATTGCATCCGAATTTAATACAAAAGGCACAATGCCGGCTTAAGTCCAAGAGGACTGACACTCTAACTTTCTATGATTTGAACCTCTCCAGTGAGGCCACTTTTCGATTCCGATGCTTCACTTCAGGTGTACTGTATCCCTTGGACCTTCTTATTGACGATGAAACACAGATATTGCATCAGAATTTAATCCAAAAGGCACAATGTCGACTTAAGTACAAGAGGGCAGACAGTCTAACTTTCTATGATTTGAACCTCTCTTGTGAGTCCAGTTTTAGATTGCGATGCTTCACTTCAGGTTTACTGTATACCTTGGACATTCTAATTGACGATGAAACACAGTAATTGCATCCGAATTTAATACAAAAGGCACAATGCCGACTTAAGTACAAGAGTACTGACACTCTAACTTTCTATGATTTCAACATCTCCTGTGAGTCCAGTTTTAGATTCCGATGCTCCACTTCAGGTTTACTGTATCCCTTGGACCTTCCTATTGACGATGAAACACAGATATTGCATCCGAATTTAATACAAAATGCACAATGCCGACTTAAGTACAAGAGGATTGACACTCTAACTTTCTATGATTTGAACCTCTCCTGTGAGTCCAGTTTTAGATTCGGATGCTTCACTTCAGATTTACTGTATCACTTGGACCTTCTTATTGACGATGCAACACAGAAATTGCATCCGAATTTAATACAAAAGGCACAATGCCGTCTTAAGTACAAGAGGACTGACATTCTAACTTTCTACGACTTGAACCTCCCTTGTGAGTCCCGTTTTAGATTCCGATGCTTCACTTCACGTTTACTGTATACCTTGGATCTTCTTATTGACGATGAAACACAAAAATTGCATCCGAATTTAATACAAAAGGCACTAGGCGGCCTTAAGTACAAGACGACTGACACTCTAACTTCCCATGATTTGAACCTCCCTTGTGAGTCCAGTTTTAGATTCTGATGCTTCACTTTACGTTTACTGTATACCTTGGAATTTCATATTGACGATGAAACAAAGAAATTGCATCCAAATTTAATACAAAAGGCACAATGTCGACTTAAGTACAAGAGGATTGACACTCTAACTTCCTATATTTAGAACCTCTCTTGTGAGTCCAGTTATAGATTCCGATGCATCACTTCAGGTTTACTGTATACCTTGGACCTTCTTATTGGCGATGAAACACAGAAATTGCATCCGAATTTAATACAAAAGGCACAATGCCGACTTAAGTACAAGAGAACTGACACTCTAACTTTCTATGATTTGGACCTTTCCTGTGAGTACAGTTTTAGATTCCGAGGCTTCACTTCAGGTGTACTGTATCCCTTGGACCTTCTTAATGTCGATGAAACACAGAAATTGCATCAGAATTTAATACAAAAGGCACTATGTTGACTTAAGTACAAGAGGACAGACAGTCTAACTTTCTATAATTTGAACCTCTCTTGTGAGTCCAGTGTTAGATTCGAATGCTTCACTTCAGGTTTACTGTATCTCTTTGAAATTCTTATTCACGATAAAACACAGAAATTGCATCCGAATTTAATACAAAATGCACAATGCCGACTTAAGTACAAGAGGATTGACACTCTAACTTTCTATGATTTGAACCTCTCCTGTGAGTCCAGTTTTAGATTCGGATGCTTCACTTCAGGTTTACTGTATCTCTTGGAAATTCTTATTGACGATGAAACACAGAAATTGCATCCGAATTTAATACAAAAGGCACAATGCCGTCTTAAGTACAAGAGGACTGACATTCTAACTTTCTACGACTTGAACCTCTCTTGTGAGTCCCGTTTTAGATTCCGATGCTTCACTTCACGTTTACTGTATACCTTGGATCTTCTTATTGACGATGAAACACAGAAATTGCATCCGAATTTAATACAAAAGGCACTAGGCGGCCTTAAGTACAAGACGTCTGACACTCTAACTTCCTATGATTTGAACCTCCATTGTGAGTCCAGTTTTAGATTCTGATGCTTCACTTCACGTTTACTGTATACCTTGGAATTTCTTATTGACGATGAAACAAAGAAATTGCATGCAAATTTAATACAAAAGGCACAATGTCGACTTAAGTGCAAGAGGATTGACACTCTAACTTCCTATATTTAGAACCTCTCTTGTGAGTCCAGTTATAGATTCCGATGCATCACTTCAGGTTTACTGTATACCTTGGACCTTCTTATTGGCGATGAAACACAGAAATTGCATGCGAATTTAATACAAAAGGCAAAATACCGACTTAAGTACAAGAGGACTGACACTCTAACTTTCTATGATTTGAACCTTTCCTGTGAGTACAGTTTTAGATTCCGAGGCTTCACTTCAGGTGTACTGTATCCCTTGGAACTTCTTAATGTCGATGAAACACAGAAATTGCATCAGAGTTTTATACAAAAGGCACTATGTTGACTTAAGTACAAGAGGACAGACAGTCTGACTTTCTATGATTTGAACCTCTCTTGTGAGTCCAGTTTTAGATTGCGATGCTTCACTTCAGGTTTATTGTATACCTTGGACCTTCTTATTGGCGATGAAACACAGAAATTGCATCCGAATTTAATACAAAATGCACAATGCCGACTTAAGTACAAGAGGATTGACACTCTAACTTTCTATGATTTGAACCTCTCCTGTGAGTCCAGTTTTAGATTCGGATGCTTCACTTCAGGTTTACTGTATCTCTTGGAAAATCTTATTGACGATGAAACACAGAAATTGCATCCGAATTTAATACAAAAGACACAATGCCGTCTTAAGTACAAGAGGACTGACATTCTAACTTTCTACGACTTGACCCTCTCTTGTGAGTCCCGTTTTAGATTCCGATGCTTCACTTCACGTTTACTGTATACCTTGGACCTTCTTATTAAGGATGAAACACAGAAATTGCATCCGAATTTAATACAAAAGGCACTAGGCCGCCTTAAGTACAAGACGGTTGACACTCTAACTTACTATGATTAGAACCTCCCTTGTGAGTCCAGTTTTAGATTCCGATGCTTCACTTCACGTTTACTGTATACCTTGGAATTCCTTATTGACGATGAAACAAAGAAATTGCATCCGAATTTAATACAAAAGGCACAATGTCGACTTAAGTACAAGAGGATTGACGCTCTAACTTCCTATAATTTGAACCTCTCTTGTGAGTCCAGTTTTAGATTCCGATGCATCACTTCAGATTTACTGTATACCTTGGACCTTCTTATTGACGATGAAACACAGAAATTGCATCCGAATTTAATATAAAAGGCACAATGCCGACTTAAGTACAAGAGGACTAACACTCTAACTTTCTATGATTTGAACCTTTCCTGTGACTCCAGTTTTAGATTCCGATGCTTCACTTTAGGTTTACTGTATCCCTTGGACCTTCTTATTGACGATGAAACACAGAAATTGTATCCGAATTTAATACAAAAGGCACAATGCCGACTTACGTAAAAGAGGACTGACACTCTAACTCTCTATGATTTGAACCTCTCTTGTGTGTCCCGTTTTAGATTCCGATACTTCACATCACGTTTGCTGTATACCTTGGACCTTCTGATTGGCGATGAAACACAGAAATTGTATTTGAATTTAATACAAAAGGCACTACGCCTATTTAAGTACAAGAGGACTGCCACTCTAACTTTCTATGATTTGAACCTCTCCTGTGAGTCCAGTTTTTGATTCCGATGCTTCACTTCAGGTGTACTGTATCCCTTGGACCTTCTTATTGACAATGAAACACAGAAATTGCATCCGAATTTAATACAAAAGGCACAATGTCGACTTAAGTACAAGAGGACTGACACTCTAACTCTCTATGATTTGAACCTCTCTTGTGAGTCCAGTTTTAAATTCCGATGCATCACCTTTGGTTTACTGTATACCGAGGACCTTCTTATTGACAATGAAACACAGAAATTGCATCCGAATTTAATACAAAGGCACAATGCCAACTTAAGTCCAAGAGGACTGACACTCTAACTTTCTATGATTTGAACCTCTTCAGTGAGGCCACTTTTAGATTCCGATGCTTCACTTAAGGTGTACAGTATCCCTTGGACCTTCTTATTGACGATGAAACACAGATATTGCATCAGAATTTAATCCAAAAGGCACAATGTCGACTTAAGTAAAGAGGACAGACAGTCTAACTTTCTATGATTTGAACCTCTCTTATGAGTCCAGTTTTAGATTGCGATGCTTCACTTCAGGTTTACTGTATACCTTGGACATTCTAATTGACGATGAAACACAGTAATTGCATCCGAATTTAATACAAAAGGCACAATGCCGAGTTAAGTACAAGAGTACTGACACTCTAACTTTCTATGATTTCAACATCTCCTGTGAGTCCAGTTTTAGATTCCGATGCTCCACTTCAGGTTTACTGTATCCCTTGGACCATCCTATTGACGATGAAACACAGATATTGCATCCGAATTTAATACAAAATGCACAATGCCGACTTAAGTACAAGAGGATTGACACTCTAACTTTCTATGATTTGAACCTCTCCTGTGAGTCCAGTTTTAGATTCGGATGCTTCACTTCAGATTTACTGTATCACTTGGACCTTCTTATTGGCGATGAAACACAGAAATTGCATCCGAATTTAATACAAAAGGCACAAAGCCGACTTAAGTACAAGAGGACTGACACTGTAACTTTCTATGATTTGAACCTTTCCTGTGAGTACAGTTTTAGATTCCGATGCTTCACTTCAGGTGTACTGTATCCCTTGGACCTTCTTAATGTCGATGAAACACAGAAATTGCATCAGAACTTAATACAAAAGGCACTATGTTGACTTAAGTACAAGAGGACAGACAGTCTAACTTTCTATAATTTGAACCTCTCTTGTGAGTCCAGTGTTAGATTCGAATGCTTCACTTCAGGTTTACTGTATCTCTTGGAAATTCTTATTCACGATAAAACACAGAAATTGCATCCGAATTTAATACAAAAGGCACAATGCCGACTTAAGTACAAGTGGACTGACACTCTTATTTTCTATGATTTGAACCTCTCTTGTGTGTTCCGTTTTTCATTCCGATGCTTCACTTCACGTTTGCTGTATACCTTGGACCTTCTTATTGACGATGAAACACAGAAATTGCATCCGAATTTTATACAAAAGGCACAATGTCGACTTAAGTACAAGAGGACTGACACTCTAAGTCTCTATGATTTCAACATCTCCTGTGAGTCCAGTATTAGCTTCCGATGCTATACTTCAGGTTTTACTATAAGCCTTGGACCTTCGTATTGACGATGAAACACAGATATTGCATCCGAATTTAATACAAAATGCACAATGCCGACTTAAGTGCAAGAGGACTGACACTCTAATTTCTATGATTTGAACCTCTCCTGTGAGTCCAGTTTTAGATTCGGATGCTTCACTTCAGGTTTACTGTATCTCTTGGACCATCTTATTGACGATGAAACGCAGAAATTGAATCCGAATTTAATACAAAAGGTACAATGCCGTCTTAAGTACAAGAGGACTGACATTCTAACTTTCTACGACTTGAACCTCTCTTGTGAGTCCCGTTTTATATTCCGATGCTTCACTTCACGTTTACTGTATACCTTGGACCTTCTTATTGACGATGAAACACAGAAATTGCATCCGAATTTAATACAAGAGGTACAATGCCGTCTTAAGTACAAGAGGACTGACATTCTAACTTTCTACGACTTGAACCTCTCTTGTGAGTCCCGTTTTAGATTCCGATGCTTCACTTCACGTTTACTGTATACCTTGGTCCTTCTTATTGACGATGAAACACAGAAATTGCATCTGAATATAGTACAAAAGGCACTAGGCCGACTTAAGTACAAGAGGACTGCCACTCTAACGTTCTATGATTTGAACCTCTCCCGTGAGTCCAGTTTTAGAATCGGATGCTTCACTTCAGGTTTACTGTATCTCTTGGACTTTCTTATTGACGTTGAAACACAGAAATTGCTTCCGAATTTAATACAAAAGGCACAATGGCGACTTAAGTACAAGAGGACTGACACTCTAACTTTCTACGACTTGAACCTCTATTGTGAGTCCCGTTTTAGATTCCGATGCTTCACTTCACGTTTACTGTATACCTTGGACCTTCGTATTGACGACGAAACACAGAAATTGCATCCGAATTTAATACAAAAGGCACTAGGACGACTTAAGTACAAGACGACTGACACTCTAACTTTCTATGATTTGAACCTCTCTTGTGAGTCCAGTTGTAGATTCCGATGCTGCACTTCACGTTAACTGTATACCTTGGACCTTCTTATTGACGATGAAACACAGAAATTGCATCCGAATTTGATACAAAGGGGCACAATGCCGACTTAAGTACAAGGGGACTGGCACTCTAACTTTCTATGGTTTGAACCTCTCCTGTGAGTCCAGTTTTAGATTCGGATGCTTCACTTCAGGTTTACTGTATACCGTTTACTTTCTTATTGACGATGAAACACAGAAATTGCTTCCGAATTTAATACAAATGGCACAATGACGACATAAGTACAAGGGGACTGACACTCTACCTTTCTATGATTTGAACCTCTCCTGTGAGTCCAGTTATAGATTCCGATGCTTCACTTCAGGTTTACTGTATCCCTTGGACCTTCTTATTGACGATGAAACACAGAAATTAAATCCGAATTTAATACAAAAGTCACAATACCGATTTAAGTACAAGAGGACTGACACTCTAACTTTCTATGATTTGAACCTCTCCTGTGAGCCCAGTTTTAGATTCCGATGTTTCACTTCAGGTATACTGTTTCCTTGGACGTTCTTATTGACGATGAAACACAGAAATTGCATCCAAATTTAATACAAAAGGCACAATGCGGACTTAAGTACAAGAGGACTAACACTCTAACTCTCTATGATTTGAACGCCTCCTGTGAGTCAAGTTTTAGATTCCGATGCTTCACTTTAAGTTTACTGTATCCCTTGGACCTTCTTATTGACGATGAAAACTAGAAATTGAATCCGAATTTAATACAAATTGCACAATACCGACTTAAGTACAAGAGGACTGACACTCTAACTTTCTATGATTTGAACCTCTCCTGTGAGTCCAGTTTTTGATTCCGATGCTTCCCTTTAGGTTTACTGTATCCCTTGGACCTTCTTGTTGACGATGAAACACAGATATTGCATCCGAATTCAATACAAAAGGCACAATACTGGCTTAAGTACAAGCGGACTGACACTTTAACTTTCTATGATTTGAACCTCTCTTGTGAGTCCAGTTTTAGATTCCGATGCTTCACTTCAGATTTACTGTATCACTTGGACCTTCTTATTGACGATGGAACACAGAAATTGCATCCGAATTTAATACAAAAGGCACAATGCCGTCTTAAGTACAAGAGGACTGACATTCTAACTTTCTACGACTTGAACCTCTCTTGTGAGTCCCGTTTTAGATTCCGATGCGCCAGTTCACGTTTACTGTATACCTTGGATCTTCTTATTGACGATGAAACACAGAAATTGCATCAGAATTTAATCCAAAAGGCACAATGTCGACTTAAGTAAAGAGGACAGACAGTCTAACTTTCTATGATTTGAATCTCTCTTGTGAGTCCAGTTTTAGATTGCGATGCTTCACTTCAGGTTTACTGTATACCTTGGACATTCTAATTGACGATGAAACACAGTAATTGCATCCGAATTTAATACAAAAGGCACAATGCCGACTTAAGTACAAGAGTACCGACACTCTAACTTTCTATGATTTCAACATCTCCTGTGAGTCCAGTTTTAGATTCCGATGCTTCACTTCACGTTTACTGTATACCTTGGATCTTCTTATTGACGATGAAACACAGAAATTACATCCGAATTTAATACAAAAGGCACTAGGCGGCCTTAAGTACAAGACGACTGACACTCTAAATTCCTACGATTTGAACCTCCCTTGTGAGTCCAGTTTTAGATTCTGATGCTTCACTTCACGTTTACTGTATACCTTGGAATTTCTTATTTAAGATGAAACAAAGAAATTGCATCCAACTTTAATACAAAAGGCACAATGTCGACTTAAGTACAAGAGGATTGACACTCTAACTTCCTATATTTAGAACCTCTCTTGTGAGTCCAGTTATAGATTAAGATGCATCACTTCAGGTTTACTGTATACCTTGGACCTTCTTATTGGCGATGAAACACAGAAATTGCATCCGAATTTAATACAAAAGGCACAAAGCCGACTTAAGTACAAGAGGACTGACACTGTAACTTTCTATGATTTGAACCTTTCCTGTGAGTACAGTTTTAGATTCCGAGGCTTCACTTCAGGTGTACTGTATCCCTTGGACCTTCTTAATGTCGATGAAACACAGAAATTGCATCAGAATTTAATACAAAAGGCACTATGTTGACTTAAGTACAAGAGGACAGACAGTCTAACTTTCTATAATTTGAACCTCTCTTGTGAGTCCAGTGTTAGATTCGAATGCTTCACTTCAGGTTTACTGTATCTCTTGGAAATTCTTATTCACGATAAAACACAGAAATTGCATCCGAATTTAATACAAAAGGCACAATGCCGACTTAAGTACAAGTGGACTGACACTCTAATTTTCTATGATTTGAACCTCTCTTGTGTGTCCCGTTTTTCATTCCGATGCTTCACTTCACGTTTGCTGTATACCTTGGACCTTCTTATTGACGATGAAACACAGAAATTGCATCCGAATTTAATACAAAAGGCACAATGTCGACTTAAGTACAAGAGGACTGACACTCTAAGTCTCTATGATTTCAACATCTCCTGTGAGTCCAGTATTAGATTCCGATGCTATACTTCAGGTTTTACTATAAGCCTTGGACCTTCCTATTGACGATGAAACACAGATATTGCATCCGAATTTAATACAAAATGCACAATGCCGACTTAAGTGCAAGAGGACTGACACTCTAATTTCTATGATTTGAACCTCTCCTGTGAGTCCAGTTTTAGATTCAGATGCTTCACTTCAGGTTTACTGTATCTCTTGGACCATCTTATTGACGATGAAACGCAGAAATTGAATCCGAATTTAATACAAAAGGTACAATGCCGTCTTAAGTACAAGAGGACTGACATTCTAACTTTCTACGACTTGAACCTCTCTTGTGAGTCCCGTTTTATATTCCGATGCTTCACTTCACGTTTACTGTATACCTTGGACCTTCTTATTGACGATGAAACACAGAAATTGCATCCGAATTTAATACAAGAGGTACAATGCCGTCTTAAGTACAAGAGGACTGACATTCTAACTTTCTACGACTTGAACCTCTCTTGTGAGTCCCGTTTTAGATTCCGATGCTTCACTTCACGTTTACTGTATACCTTGGTCCTTCTTATTGACGATGAAACACAGAAATTGCATCTGAATATAATACAAAAGGCACTAGGCCGACTTAAGTACAAGAGGACTGCCACTCTAACGTTCTATGATTTGAACCTCTCCCGTGAGTCCAGTTTTAGAATCGGATGCTTCACTTCAGGTTTACTGTATCTCTTGGACTTTCTTATTGACGTTGAAACACAGAAATTGCTTCCGAATTTAATACAAAAGGCACAATGGCGACTTAAGTACAAGAGGACTGACACTCTAACTTTCTACGACTTGAACCTCTATTGTGAGTCCCGTTTTAGATTCCGATGCTTCACTTCACGTTTACTGTATACCTTGGACCTTCGTATTGACGACGAAACACAGAAATTGCATCCGAATTTAATACAAAAGGCACTAGGACGACTTAAGTACAAGACGACTGACACTCTAACTTTCTATGATTTGAACCTCTCTTGTGAGTCCAGTTGTAGATTTGGATGCTGCACTTCACGTTAACTGTATACCTTGGACCTTCTTATTGACGATGAAACACAGAAATTGCATCCGAATTTGATACAAAGAGGCACAATGCCGACTTAAGTACAAGGGGACTGGCACTCTAACTTTCTATGGTTTGAACCTCTCCTGTGAGTCCAGTTTTAGATTCGGATGCTTCACTTCAGGTTTACTGTATACCTTTTACTTTCTTATTGACGATGAAACACAGAAATTGCTTCCGAATTTAATACAAATGGCACAATGACGACATAAGTACAAGGGGACTGACACTCTACCTTTCTATGATTTGAACCTCTCCTGTGAGTCCAGTTATAGATTCCGATGCTTCACTTCAGGTTTACTGTATCCCTTGGACCTTCTTATTGACGATGAAACACAGAAATTAAATCCGAATTTAATACAAAAGTCACAATACCGATTTAAGTACAAGAGGACTGACACTCTAACTTTCTATGATTTGAACCTCTCCTGTGAGCCCAGTTTTAGATTCCGATGTTTCACTTCAGGTATACTGTTTCCTTGGACGTTCTTATTGACGATGAAACACAGAAATTGCATCCAAATTTAATACAAAGGGCACAATGCGGACTTAAGTACAAGAGGACTAACACTCTAACTCTCTATGATTTGAACGCCTCCTGTGAGTCAAGTTTTAGATTCCGATGCTTCACTTTAAGTTTACTGTATCCCTTGGACCTTCTTATTGACGATGAAAATTAGAAATTGAATCCGAATTTAATACAAATTGCACAATACCGACTTAAGTACAAGAGGACTGACACTCTAACTTTCTATGATTTGAACCTCTCCTGTGAGTCCAGTTTTTGATTCCGATGCTTCCCTTTATTTATTTATTTATTTATTTATTTATTTATTTATCCTGATCAGATTAGGGCCATCAGGCCCTCTCTTACATCGGACCAGTGTTTCACACATGCAGCATTTCACACATCAGAGTTACATCATGAACATAGTTTAAATGAGAAAATTAGCTTACTCTAGTGACAATATGAATAAAGAGTAGTGACTAAGACCTAATAAAGTAAATGCGGAAGTATTTTTACAACAGTATCTATACATACAGATTATGATAAAAGCAATAATAATAACAGTAAAACAAAAAATCAAATAATAATGATGAATATGACTAAGACCTAATAAAGTAAATGCTGGCAGAATTTTTACATCAGGTGCTATACATACAGATTATGGTGAAAGCAATAATAATAACAGTAAAAAAAATCAAATAATAATGACAAACATGAGAAAGAGTGGCAATAATAATGAAGGTTTGTGCAGATGTACATTAATATATTGGTGTGTAAAGTAGATGTTTACTAGTATAGCGAGTTTTGGGTAAGGGAGGTTTAAGGAGGGGGAGAGAGGGAAGTAATGAGGTGAAGTGCACTCATGTACAGAGGAAGGCATTACTGTTGCTTAAGTAGATACGTCATTAACTGTTTTTTGAAGCCGGTCATGTTTTTAAGTTCTCTAACATAACGAGGGAGGTTATTCCAGAGTCGGGTTCCCGCTACTGTAAAGGACTTGGAGAAGGTGACTGAGCGATGCAGTGGAACGGAGAGGATTTTATTATGATGGGAACGTGTGTTTCTGTCATGTTGTTCCGACATGAGTGTTAGGGAAGAGGAGAGATATGAGGGACAGTGTACATTTATAAGGCAGTAGATGAGACAGAGTGTATGGAAATCTCTGCGTTTGTCTGCACGCAGCCAGGACAATTTTGCATATGCTGGTGAAATGTGATCAAAAAGTCGAACGTCACAGATATATCGGACGCAGGCATTCGTGACCAGTTCTAGACGTCGGGAATTTTCCTGAGAGAGGCCTTGTAGGATAATATCGCTGTAGTCAATGATTGGGAGTATAAGCGTTTGTACTAATTTCTTTTTCAGATCGAAAGGGAAGAGTTTTTTATATTTTTGTAGGACATGAAGGGATGCTGATGCTTTTTTGCACACTGCAGTTACGTGCTCTGTCCAATTTAGATTTTCATCAATTATTACTCCCAAACTCTTTGCTGATGGCGAGAAGTTAATATTTGTTCCATTTAGGATAAGAGGTGGTACGGATTCCCGATGTTTTGGGCTAATGAGCTTAGAGTGACCAACAAGTACCGCTTGGGTTTTAGATGGGTTTAGTTTTAGACCTATGTCCTGTGCCCAGTTTGACAGCGCATCGAGGTCAGTATTGAAATTTTCAATAGCTTTCTTGAGATTGCTTGGTTTCGCACTTAGATACAACTGAAGGTCATCAGCATACATATGGTATTTGCAATAGGTCAGGACCGATGACACATCATTGACATAAAGAGAGAAGAGTATAGGACCTAATACTGAGCCTTGGGGAACGCCTGACACTACCTGCCGCCATTGTGATTTTATATCCCCAGACAGGACGCGTTGCTGACGAGACATCATGTATGAGCGAAACCATTGCATTGCGCTTTGTGAGAAATTTAGACCGCTAAGTTTGGCTAGTAAGATGTCGAAGTCGACAGTATCAAATGCTTTGCTGAAATCTAAGAAGCAAATAATAGTCGCTTCTTGTCTGTCCATGGCAAGTTTCAGGTCATCTGTCACCTTTATCAGAGCGGATGTTGTGCTTCGATGTTTACGGAAACCTGATTGGTATTCGTCTAGTAGGTTGTTAGTAGTTAGGTAGTTGGTGAGCTGGTCATGAACTATATATTCTAAGGCCTTTGATAGTGCAGGAAGAAGGCAGATGGGGCGGTAGTCAGAGGCTGCTGTGGCGATGTCCTTTTTAGGCAGTGGCTTAATTTGTCCCAGTTTCCAGGCCTCAGGGAAAACACTTGTGATTAATGAATCGTTGAAAATGTCTGTTATAGAGGGCAGTAGTTGGTCAATAATAAGTTTTACCATCTGGACAGTGATACCATCATGTCCAGTAGATGCTGATCTAATCCGCATTATGGCTTTCTTGACAGTACTGCAAGTGACGTGCTGTAGATAGAATTTTTCTTTGCTACAGTCGTTCATCCCAATGAAGTAATCAATGATTCTCTGTTTTTTTTGCGGATCAATTTTGGTTGCAGGTAATGTGAAGAATCGGTTTAGTTCTTCAGCTGGGACCATGGGATTTTCTGCAACTTTTATTTTGCCTAAACCGAGACTACGGAGATTTTTCCACAGGATAGCTGGTCTACATCTATTGTCAGCTAATGTACGGGCATGTCTGAGCTTAGCGTTTCTCACCGCTTGACTGACTTTGTTTCGTTTCTGCTTGTATACAGCGTGATTTTCAGGTGTAGGGTGTATCTTGTATGCTCGATGTGCAGCATCTCTGAGATTCATGAGCTGTTTTAGTTCATCAGTCAGCCAAGGTGCAGGTTGCCTTTTTACTTTTCTGGTCTTTATTGGAGCATATTTGTCATATAGCTGAGTAATTTTGTTAGTGAAATCGTGGAGTTTGTCGTTTATGTCCATGAGGGGAGTAGAGGTCATCCCCCAAACTATTTTTTGTGCCTCAGTTTCGAGTTCAGGCAAATTTATGCGTTTGAGGTCTCGGTATGTAGACAGTTTTTGTTTCTTTCTAGGGCATTCTAGTGAATACGTCATGGAAATGATGTCATGGGCAGACATGCCAGGCGCAGATATTTGAGAGGTGCGGATTATTCTGTTCGGAGATTTCGTTGCGAATATATCTATGAACGTGTGACTGGTAGTCGTGTGATGAGTAGGTGCCAGCTGAAGTAGCGTCATATTTGAGGAAGAAAGCATCCTCTTAAATTTCCCAGTGGAAGGACTATTGCACAGAAAATTAATGTTAGTGTCACCAGCTATAATTACATGTTCATATGACGATTCGAGACTAGAGAGGGCAGTTTCGAAGCAGGCGAACCCACCTACTTTAGGAGGTTTGTAAAGGACACATATTAAGCACTTTCTGTTAAGTGATTTGATCTCTATGAACATATATTCCACTTGTTTATCTACATTGTTGTCGGATGTGTGTAGTACTGTAGGTGACAAATCAGAGCGTATGTACGCCCCTACTCCGCCCCCTCGTCTGTTGCATCTGTCGTGCCTGAGAAAGATATAGCCATCTAGGTTTACGGAAGTTGTAGGAATACTTGGTTTGAGCCAAGTTTCTGACAAAAGTATTACGTGTATATCAGCAGCTTGAAATATATATTTGAACTCGTCGAAGTGAGCTGGCAGAGACTGGACATTTGCATGTGCAATATGCAGCTTGGTGCGTTCGGGTGTTGATTGCCCGAGGAGGCTGCCGACCGATGTTTGCGGGTCGTGGTTGGCGGTGACAAGAGGGTCTGGCATGAGGAATGCGGAAAGCGTGTGAAGGAGAGGCGGGTGAGGGAGTGTCCTCCCAGTTCTGTGCAGTGAAAGCGGGCGGGAGGGGGTAGGTCCCCGGGGAGACAACGGGATCTGCGGCCAAGGTCAGCGAGGTCTGCAACGGTTATGGAAGTAGCAGTGGGCTGGCAGGGGAAGGAATTTCGCTAAATACAACGGGAGTAATCTGCACGTTATGACATAGTGTGATACTAATTGCACTTATGAGGATAACAACTAAAGTATGATGGTGAGTTGCTAATTAAGGATGGAAGTGAGACTACCTAATGCAATAATTAACAAAATTACATGAGAAAAACAATTAAAAATGAAAATAGTTATGTGGAGAAACGAAGAGTTGATAATACAAATAATAACAAATATTACACGAGAAAAAATAATTAGAGATAAAAAAAAATAGTTATTTAGAGAAACGAACAATTTGATGATACATTAGTTACGATATGGTTGACAGTGTAAACAATATAAACATACAGGTTAGTGGCAGCAAGATTAGACATAATTTAGCTTCTAAAGCACAGGCTTTCGAGTTCATTAGCACTGTAGGTTTACTGTATCCCTTGGACCTTCTTGTTGACGATGAAACACAGATATTGCATCCGAATTCAATACAAAAGGCACAATACTGGCTTAAGTACAAGCGGACTGACACTTTAACTTTCTATGATTTGAACCTCTCTTGTGAGTCCAGTTTTAGATTCCGATGCGCCAGTTCACGTTTACTGTATACCTTGGATCTTCTTATTGACGATGAAACACAGAAATTGCATCAGAATTTAATCCAAAAGGCACAATGTCGACTTAAGTAAAGAGGACAGACAGTCTAACTTTCTATGATTTGAACCTCTCTTGTGAGTCCAGTTTTAGATTGCGATGCTTCACTTTAGGTTTACTGTATACCTTGGACATTCTAATTGACGATGAAACACAGTAATTGCATCCGAATTTAATACAAAAGGCACAATGCCGACTTAAGTACAAGAGTACCGACACTCTAACTTTCTATGATTTCAACATCTCCTGTGAGTCCAGTTTTAGATTCGGATGCTTCACTTCAGATTTACTGTATCACTTGGACCTTCTTATTGACGATGGAACACAGAAATTGCATCCGAATTTAATACAAAAGGCACAATGCCGTCTTAAGTACAAGAGGACTGACATAATAACTTTCTACGACTTCAACCTCTCTTGTGAGTCCCGTTTTAGATTCCGATGCTTCACTTCACGTTTACTGTATACCTTGGATCTTCTTATTGACGATGAAACACAGAAATTGCATCCGAATTTAATACAAAAGGCACTAGGCGGCCTTAAGTACAAGACGACTGACACTCTAAATTCCTACGATTTGAACCTCCCTTGTGAGTCCAGTTTTAGATTCTGATGCTTCACTTCACGTTTACTGTATACCTTGGAATTTCTTATTGACGATGAAACAAAGAAATTGCATCCAACTTTAATACAAAAGGCACAATGTCGACTTAAGTACAAGAGGATTGACACTCTAACTTCCTATATTTAGAACCTCTCTTGTGAGTCCAGTTATAGATTAAGATGCATCACTTCAGGTTTACTGTATACCTTGGACCTTCTTATTGGCGATGAAACACAGAAATTGCATCCGAATTTAATACAAAAGGCACAAAGCCGACTTAAGTACAAGAGGACTGACACTGTAACTTTCTATGATTTGAACCTTTCCTGTGAGTACAGTTTTAGATTCCGAGGCTTCACTTCAGGTGTACTGTATCCCTTGGACCTTCTTAATGTCGATGAAACACAGAAATTGCATCAGAATTTAATACAAAAGGCACTATGTTGACTTAAGTACAAGAGGACAGACAGTCTAACTTTCTATAATTTGAACCTCTCTTGTGAGTCCAGTGTTATATTCGAATGCTTCACTTCAGGTTTACTGTATCTCTTGGACCATCTTATTGACGATGAAACGCAGAAATTGAATCCGAATTTAATACAAAAGGTACAATGCCATCTTAAGTACAAGAGGACTGACATTCTAACTTTCTACGACTTGAACCTCTCTTGTGAGTCCCGTTTTAGATTCCGATGCTTCACTTCACGTTTACTGTATACCTTGGACCTTCGTATTGACGACGAAACACAGAAATTGCATCCGAATTTAATACAAAAGGCACTAGGACGACTTAAGTACAAGACGACTGACACTCTAACTTTCTATGATTTGAACCTCTCTTGTGAGTCCAGTTGTAGATTCCGATGCTGCACTTCACGTTAACTGTATACCTTGGACCTTCTTATTGACGATGAAACACAGAAATTGCATCCGAATTTGATACAAAGAGGCACAATGCCGACTTAAGTACAAGGGGACTGGCACTCTAACTTTCTATGGTTTGAACCTCTCCTGTGAGTCCAGTTTTAGATTCGGATGCTTCACTTCAGGTTTACTGTATACCTTTTACTTTCTTATTGACGATGAAACACAGAAATTGCTTCCGAATTTAATACAAATGGCACAATGACGACTTAAGTACAAGGGGACTGACACTCTACCTTTCTATGATTTGAACCTCTCCTGTGAGTCCAGTTATAGATTCCGATGCTTCACTTCAGGGTTACTGTATCCCTTGGACCTTCTTATTGACGATGAAACACAGAAATTAAATCCGAATTTAATACAAAAGTCACAATACCGATTTAAGTACAAGAGGACTGACACTCTAACTTTCTATGATTTGAACCTCTCCTGTGAGCCCAGTTTTAGATTCCGATGTTTCACTTCAGGTATACTGTTTCCTTGGACGTTCTTATTGACGATGAAACACAGAAATTGCATCCAAATTTAATACAAAAGGCACAATGCGGACTTAAGTACAAGAGGACTAACACTCTAACTCTCTATGATTTGAACGCCTCCTGTGAGTCAAGTTTTAGATTCCGATGCTTCACTTTAAGTTTACTGTATCCCTTGGACCTTCTTATTGACGATGAAAATTAGAAATTGAATCCGAATTTAATACAAATTGCACAATACCGACTTAAGTACAAGAGGACTGACACTCTAACTTTCTATGATTTGAACCTCTCCTGTGAGTCCAGTTTTTGATTCCGATGCTTCCCTTTAGGTTTACTGTATCCCTTGGACCTTCTTGTTGACGATGAAACACAGATATTGCATCCGAATTCAATACAAAAGGCACAATACTGGCTTAAGTACAAGCGGACTGACACTTTAACTTTCTATGATTTGAACCTCTCTTGTGAGTCCAGTTTTAGATTCCGATGCTTCACTTCAGATTTACTGTATCACTTGGACCTTCTTATTGACGATGGAACACAGAAATTGCATCCGAATTTAATACAAAAGGCACAATGCCGTCTTAAGTACAAGAGGACTGACATTCTAACTTTCTACGACTTGAACCTCTCTTGTGAGTCCCGTTTTAGATTCCGATGCGCCAGTTCACGTTTACTGTATACCTTGGATCTTCTTATTGACGATGAAACACAGAAATTGCATCCGAATTTAATACAAAAGGCACTAGGCAGCCTTAAGTACAAGACGACTGACACTCTAACTTCCTATGATTTGAACCTCCCTTGTGAGTCCAGTTTTAGATTCTGATGCTTCACTTCACGTTTACTGTAAACCTTGGAATTTATTATTGACGATGAAACAAAGAAATTGAATCCGAATTTAATACAAAAGGCACAATGTCGACTTAAGTACAAGAGGATTGACACTCTAACTTCCTATATTTCGAACCTCTCTTGTGAGTCCAGTTATAGATTCCGATGCATCACTTCAGGTTTACTGTATACCTTGGACCTTCTTATTGGCGATGAAACACAGAAATTGCATCCGAATTTAATACAAAAGGCACAATGCCGTCTTAAGTACAAGAGGACTGACATTCTAACTTTCTACGACTTGAACCTCTCTTGTGAGTCCCGTTTTAGATTCCGATGCTTCACTTCACATTTACTGTATACCTTGGACCTTCTTATTGACGATGAAACACAGAAATTGCATCCGAATTTAATACAAAAGGCACTAGGCGGCCTTAAGTACAAGACGACTGACACTCTAACTTCCTATGATTTGAACCTCCCTTGTGAGTCCAGTTTTAGATTCTGATGCTTCACTTCACGTTTACTGTATACCTTTGAATTTCTTATTGACGATGAAACAAAGAAATTGCATCCGAATTTAATACAAAAGGCACAATGTCGACTTAAGTACAAGAGGATTGACACTCTAACTTCCTATATTTTGAACCTCTCTTGTGAGTCCAGTTATAGATTCCGATGCATCACTTCAGGTTTACTGTATACCTTGGACCTTCTTATTGGCGATGAAACACAGAATTTGCATCCGAATTTAATACAAAAGGCACAATGCCGACTTAAGTACAAGAGGACTGACACTCTAACTTTCTATGATTTGAACCTTTCCTGTGAGTCCAGTTTTAGATTCCGAGGCTTCACTTCGGGTGTACTGTATCCCTTGGACCTTCTTAATGTCGATGAAACACAGAAATTGCATCCGAATTTAATACAAAAGGCACAATGTCGACTTAAGTACAAGAGGAATGACACTTTAAGTCTCTATGATTTCAACATCTCCTGTGAGCCCAGTATTAGATTCCGATGCTCCACTTCAGGTTTACTGTACCCCTTGGACCTTCCTATTGACGATGAAACACAGATATTGCATCCGAATTTAATACAAAATGCACAATGCCGACTTAAGTGCAAGAGGACTGGAACTCTAACTTTCTTTGATTTGAACCTCTCCTGTGAGTCCAGTTTTAGATTCGGATGCTTCACTTCAGGTTTACTGTATCTCTTGGACCTTCTTATTGACGATGCAACACAGAAATTGCATCCGAATTTAATACAAAAGGTACAATGCCGTCTTAAGTACAAGAGGACTGACATTCTAACTTTCTACGACTTGAACCTCTCTTGTGAGTCCCGTTTTAGATTCCGATGCTTCACTTCACGTTTACTGTATACCTTGGACCTTCTTATTGACGATGAAACACAGAAATTGCATCCGAATTTAATACAAAAGGTACAATGCCGTCTTAAGTACAAGAGGACTGACATTCTAACTTTCTACGACATGAACCTCTCTTGTGAGTCCCGTTTTAGATTCCGATGCTTCACTTCACGTTTACTGTATACCTTGGATCTTCTTATTGACGATGAAACACAGAAATTGCATCCGAATATAATACAAAAGGCACTAGGCCCACTTAAGTACAAGAGGACTGCCACTCTAACGTTCTATGATTTGAAACTCTCCTGTGAGCCCAGTTTTAGAATCGGATGCTTCACTTCAGGTTTACTGTATCTCTTGGACTTTCTTATTGACGTTGAAACCCAGAAATTGCTTCCGAATTTAATACAAAAGGCACAATGGCGACTTAAGTACAAGAGGACTGACACTTTAACTTTCTACGACTTGAACCTCTATTGTGAGTCCCGTTTTAGATTCCGATGCTTCACTTCACGTTTACTGTATACCTTGGACCTTCGTATTGACGACGAAACACAGAAATTGCATCCGAATTTAATACAAAAGGCACTAGGACGACTTAAGTACAAGACGACTGACACTCTAACCTTCTATGATTTGAACCTCTCTTGTGAGTCCAGTTTTAGATTCCGATGCTACACTTCACGTTTACTGTATACCTTGGACCTTCTTATTGACGATGAAACACAGAAATTGCATCCGAATTTGATACAAAGAGGCACAATGCCGACTTAAGTACAAGAGGACTGACACTCTAACATTCCATAATTTGAACCTCTCCTGTGAGGCCAGTTGTAGATTCCGACGCTTCACTTCAGGTGTACTGTATCCCTTGGACCTTCTTATTGTCGATGAAACACAGAAATTGCATCAGAATTTAATAAAAAAGGCACTATGTTGACTTAAGTACAAGACGACTGACACTCTAACTTTCTATGATTTCAACATCTCATGTGAGTCCAGTTTTAGATTCGGATGCTTCACTTCAGGTTTACTGTATCTCTTGGACCTTCTTATTGACGATGAAATGCAGAAATTGCATCCGAATTTAATACAAAAGGTACAATGCCGTCTTAAGTACAAGAGGACTGACATTCTAACTTTCTACGACTTGAACCTCTCTTGTGAGTCCCGTTTTAGATTCCGATGCTTCACTTCACGTTTACTGTATACCTTGGACCTTCTTATTGACGATGAAACACAGAAATTGCATCCGAATTTAATACAAGAGGTACAATGCCGTCTTAAGTACAAGAGGACTGACATTCTAACTTTCTACGACTTGAACCTCTCTTGTGAGTCCCGTTTTAGATTCCGATGCTTCACTTCACGTTTACTGTATACCTTGGTCCTTCTTATTGACGATGAAACACAGAAATTGCATCCGAATATAATACAAAAGGCACTAGGCCGACTTAAGTACAAGAGGAGTGCCACTCTAACGTTCTATGATTTGAACCTCTCCCGTGAGTCCAGTTTTAGAATCGGATGCTTCACTTCAGGTTTACTGTATCTCTTGGACTTTCTTATTGACGTTGAAACACAGAAATTGCTTCCGAATTTAATACAAAAGGCACAATGGCGACTTAAGTACAAGAGGACTGACACTCTAACTTTCTACCACTTGAACCTCTATTGTGAGTCCCGTTTTAGATTCCGATGCTTCACTTCTCGTTTACTGTATACCTTGGACCTTCGTATTGACGACGAAACACAGAAATTGCATCCGAATTTAATACAAAAGGCACTAGGACGACTTAAGTACAAGACGACTGAAACTCTAACTTTCTATGATTTGAACCTCTCTTGTGAGTCCAGTTTTAGATTCCGAAGCTTCACTTCACGTTTACTGTATACCTTGGACCTTCTTATTGACGATGAAACACAGAAATTGCATCCGAATTTGATACAAAGAGGCACAATGCCGACTTAAGTACAAGGGGACTGGCACTCTAACTTTCTATGGTTTGAACCTCACCTGTGAGTCCAGTTTTAGATTCGGATGCTTCACTTCAGGTTTACTGTATACCTTTTACCTTCTTATTGACGATGAAACACAGAAATTTCTTCCGAATTTAATACAAATGGCACAATGACGACTTTAGTACAAGGGGACTGACACTCTACCTTTCTATGATTTGAACCTCTCCTGTGAGTCCAGTTATAGATTCCGATGCTTCACTTCAGGTTTACTGTATCCCTTGGACGTTCTTATTGACGATGAAACACAGAAATTGAATCCGAATTTGATACAAAAGTCACAATACCGATTTAAGTACAAGAGGACTGACACTCTAACTTTCTATGATTTGAACCTCTCCTGTGAGCCCAGTTTTAGATTCCGATGTTTCACTTCAGGTATACTGTTTCCTTGGACGTTCTTATTGACGATGAAACACAGAAATTGCATCCAAATTTAATACAAAAGGCACAATGCGGACTTAAGTACAAGAGGACTAACACTCTAACTCTCTATGATTTGAACGCCTCCTGTGAGTCCAGTTTTAGATTCCGATGCTTCACTTTAAGTTTACTGTATCCCTTGGACCTTCTGATTGACGATGAAAATTAGAAATTGAATCCGAATTTAATACAAATTGCACAATACCGACTTAAGTACAAGAGGACTGACACTCTAACTTTCTATGATTTGAACCTCTCCTGTGAGTCCAGTTTTTGATTCCGATGCTTCCCTTTAGGTTTACTGTATCCCTTGGACCTTCTTATTGACGATGAAACACAGAAATTGCATCCGAATTTAATACAAAAGGCACAATGCCGACTTACGTAAAAGAGGACTGACACTCTAACATTCTATGATTTGAACCTCTCCTGTGAGTCCAGTTTTAGATTCCGAGGCTTCACTTTGGGTGTACTGTATCCCTTGGACCTTCTTAATGTCGATGAAACACAGAAATTGCATCAGAATTTAATACAAAAGGCACTATGTTGACTTAAGTACAAGAGGACAGACAGTCTAACTTTCTATAATTTGAACCTCTCTTGTGAGTCCAGTGTTAGATTCGAATGCTTCACTTCAGGTTTACTGTATCTCTTGGAAATTCTTATTCACGATAAAACACAGAAATTGCATCCGAATTTAATACAAAAGGCACAATGCCGACTTAAGTACAAGGGAACTGACACTCTAATTTTCTATGATTTGAACCTCTCTTGCGTGTCCCGTTTTACATTCCGATGCTTCACTTCACGTTTGCTGTATACCTTGGACCTTCTTATTGACGATGAAACACAGAAATTGCATCCGAATTTAATACAAAAGCACTAGGCCGACTTAAGTACAAGAGGACTGCCACTCTAACTTTCTATGATTTGAACCTGTCCTGTGAGTCCAGTTTTAGATTCCGATGCTTCACTTCAGGTGTACTGTATACCTTGGACCTTCTTATTGACGATGAAACACAGAAATTGCATCCGAATTTAATACAAAAGGCACAATGTCGACTTAAGTACAAGAGGAATGACACTTTAAGTCTCTATGATTTCAACATCTCCTGTGAGTCCAGTATTAGATTCCGATGCTCCACTTCAGGTTTACTGTACCCCTTGGACCTTCCTATTGACGATGAAACACAGATATTGCATCCGAATTTAATACAAAATGCACAATGCCGACTTAAGTGCAAGGGGACTGACATAATAACTTTCTACGACTTCAACCTCTCTTGTGAGTCCCGTTTTAGATTCCGATACTTCACTTCACGTTTACTGTATACCTTGGACCTTCTTATTGACGATGAAACACAGAAATTGCATCCGAATTTAATACAAAAGGTACAATGCCGTCTTAAGTACAAGAGGACTGACATTCTAACTTTCTACGACATGAACCTCTCTTGTGAGTCCCGTTTTAGATTCCGATGCTTCACTTCACGTTTACTGTATACCTTGGATCTTCTTATTGACGATGAAACACAGAAATTGCATCCGAATATAATACAAAAGGCACTAGGCCGACTTAAGTACAAGAGGACTGCCACTCTAACGTTCTATGATTTGAACCTCTCCTGTGAGCCCAGTTTTAGAATCGGATGCTTCACTTCAGGTTTACTGTATCTCTTGGACTTTCTTATTGACGTTGAAACACAGAAATTGCTTCCGAATTTAATACAAAAGGCACAATGGCGACTTAAGTACAAGAGGACTGACACTTTAACTTTCTACGACTTGAACCTCTATTGTGAGTCCCGTTTTAGATTCCGATGCTTCACTTCACGTTTACTGTATACCTTGGTCCTTCGTATTGACGATGAAACACAGAAATTGCATCCGAATTTAATACAAAAGGCACAATGCCGACTTACGTACAAGAGGACTGACACTCTAACATTCTATGATTTGAACCTCTCCTGTGAGGCCAGTTGTAGATTCCGATGCTTCACTTCAGGTGTACTGTATCCCTTGGACCTTCTCATTGTCGATGAAACACAGAAATTGCATCAGAATTTAATAAAGAAGGCACTATGTTGACTTAAGTACAAGACGACTGACACTCTAACTTTCTATGATTTCAACATTTCCTGTGAGTCCAGTTTTAGATTCCGATGCTCCACTTCAGGTTTACTGTATCCCTTGGACCATCCTATTGACGATGAAACACAGATATTGCATCCGAATTTAATACAAAATACACAATGCCGACATAAGTACAAGAGGACTGGCACTCTAACTTTCTATGATTTGAACCTCTCCTGTGAGTCCAGTTTTAGATTCCGATGCCTCACTTTAGGTTTACTGTATCCCTTGGACCTTCTTATTGAAGATGAAACACAGAAATTGCATCCGATTTTAATACAAAAGGCACAATGCCGACTAATGTACAAGAGGACTGACACTCTAACATTCTATGATTTGAACCTCTCCTGTGAGTCCAGTTTTAGATTCCGATTCTTCACTTCAGGTGTACTGTATCCCTTGGACCTTCTTATTGTCGATGAAACACAGAAATTGCATCAGAATTTAATACAAAAGGCACTATGTTGACTTAAGTACAAGTGGACAGACAGTCTAACTTTCTATAATTTGAACCTCTTTTTTGAGTCCAGTTTTAGGTTCCGATGCTTCACTTCAGGTTTACTGTATACGTTGGACCTTCTTATTGACGATGAAACACAGAAATTGCAACCGAATTTAATACAAAAGGCACAATGCCGACTTAAGTACAAGAGGACTGACACTCTAACTTTCTATGATTTCAACCTCTCCTGTGAGTCCAGTTTTAGATTCCGATGCTCCACTTCAGGTTTACTGTATCCCTTGGACCTTCCTATTGACGATGAAACACAGATATTGCATCCGAATTTAATACAAAATGCACAATGCCGACTTAAGTACAAGAGGATTGACACTCTAACTTTCTATGATTTGAACCTCTCCTGTGAATCCAGTTTTAGATTCGAATGCTTCACTTCAGGTTTACAGTATCTCTTGGAAATTCTTATTCACGATAAAACACAGAAATTGCATCCGAATTTAATACAAAAGGCACAATGCCGACTTAAGTACAAGAGGACTGACACTCAAACTTTCTACGATTTGAACCTCTCTTGTGTGTCCCGTTTTAGATTCCGATACTTCACATCACGTTTGCTGTATACCTTGGACCTTCTTATTGACGATGAAACACAGAAATTGCATCCGAATTTAATACAAAAGGCACAATGCCGACTTAAGTACAAGAGGACTGACACTCGAACTTTCTATGATTTCAACATCTCCTGCGAGTCCAGTTATAGATTCCGATGCTCCACTTCAGGTTTACTGTATCCCTCAAACCTTCCTATTGACGATGAAACACAGATATTGCATCCGAATTTAATACAAAATGCACAATGCCGACTTAAGTACAAGAGGATTGACACTCTAACTTTCTATGATTTGAACCTCTCCTGTGAGTCCAGTTTTAGATTCGGATGCTTCACTTCAGGTTTACTGTATCTCTTGGACCTTCTTATTGACGATGAAATGCAGAAATTGCATCCGAATTTAATACAAAAGGTACAATGCCGTCTTAAGTACAAGAGGACTGACATTCTAACTTTCTACGACTTGAACCTCTCTTGTGAGTCCCGTTTTAGATTCCGATGCTTCACTTCACGTTTACTGTATACCTTGGACCTTCTTATTGACGATGAAACACAGAAATTGCATCCGAATTTAATACAAGAGGTACAATGCCGTCTTAAGTACAAGAGGACTGACATTCTAACTTTCTACGACTTGAACCTCTCTTGTGAGTCCCGTTTTAGATTCCGATGCTTCACTTCACGTTTACTGTATACCTTGGTCCTTCTTATTGACGATGAAACACAGAAATTGCATCCGAATATAATACAAAAGGCACTAGGCCGACTTAAGTACAAGAGGAGTGCCACTCTAACGTTCTATGATTTGAACCTCTCCCGTGAGTCCAGTTTTAGAATCGGATGCTTCACTTCAGGTTTACTGTATCTCTTGGACTTTCTTATTGACGTTGAAACACAGAAATTGCTTCCGAATTTAATACAAAAGGCACAATGGCGACTTAAGTACAAGAGGACTGACACTCTAACTTTCTACCACTTGAACCTCTATTGTGAGTCCCGTTTTAGATTCCGATGCTTCACTTCTCGTTTACTGTATACCTTGGACCTTCGTATTGACGACGAAACACAGAAATTGCATCCGAATTTAATACAAAAGGCACTAGGACGACTTAAGTACAAGACGACTGAAACTCTAACTTTCTATGATTTGAACCTCTCTTGTGAGTCCAGTTTTAGATTCCGAAGCTTCACTTCACGTTTACTGTATACCTTGGACCTTCTTATTGACGATGAAACACAGAAATTGCATCCGAATTTGATACAAAGAGGCACAATGCCGACTTAAGTACAAGGGGACTGGCACTCTAACTTTCTATGGTTTGAACCTCACCTGTGAGTCCAGTTTTAGATTCGGATGCTTCACTTCAGGTTTACTGTATACCTTTTACCTTCTTATTGACGATGAAACACAGAAATTTCTTCCGAATTTAATACAAATGGCACAATGACGACTTTAGTACAAGGGGACTGACACTCTACCTTTCTATGATTTGAACCTCTCCTGTGAGTCCAGTTATAGATTCCGATGCTTCACTTCAGGTTTACTGTATCCCTTGGACGTTCTTATTGACGATGAAACACAGAAATTGAATCCGAATTTGATACAAAAGTCACAATACCGATTTAAGTACAAGAGGACTGACACTCTAACTTTCTATGATTTGAACCTCTCCTGTGAGCCCAGTTTTAGATTCCGATGTTTCACTTCAGGTATACTGTTTCCTTGGACGTTCTTATTGACGATGAAACACAGAAATTGCATCCAAATTTAATACAAAAGGCACAATGCGGACTTAAGTACAAGAGGACTAACACTCTAACTCTCTATGATTTGAACGCCTCCTGTGAGTCCAGTTTTAGATTCCGATGCTTCACTTTAAGTTTACTGTATCCCTTGGACCTTCTGATTGACGATGAAAATTAGAAATTGAATCCGAATTTAATACAAATTGCACAATACCGACTTAAGTACAAGAGGACTGACACTCTAACTTTCTATGATTTGAACCTCTCCTGTGAGTCCAGTTTTTGATTCCGATGCTTCCCTTTAGGTTTACTGTATCCCTTGGACCTTCTTATTGACGATGAAACACAGAAATTGCATCCGAATTTAATACAAAAGGCACAATGCCGACTTACGTAAAAGAGGACTGACACTCTAACATTCTATGATTTGAACCTCTCCTGTGAGTCCAGTTTTAGATTCCGAGGCTTCACTTTGGGTGTACTGTATCCCTTGGACCTTCTTAATGTCGATGAAACACAGAAATTGCATCAGAATTTAATACAAAAGGCACTATGTTGACTTAAGTACAAGAGGACAGACAGTCTAACTTTCTATAATTTGAACCTCTCTTGTGAGTCCAGTGTTAGATTCGAATGCTTCACTTCAGGTTTACTGTATCTCTTGGAAATTCTTATTCACGATAAAACACAGAAATTGCATCCGAATTTAATACAAAAGGCACAATGCCGACTTAAGTACAAGGGAACTGACACTCTAATTTTCTATGATTTGAACCTCTCTTGCGTGTCCCGTTTTACATTCCGATGCTTCACTTCACGTTTGCTGTATACCTTGGACCTTCTTATTGACGATGAAACACAGAAATTGCATCCGAATTTAATACAAAAGCACTAGGCCGACTTAAGTACAAGAGGACTGCCACTCTAACTTTCTATGATTTGAACCTGTCCTGTGAGTCCAGTTTTAGATTCCGATGCTTCACTTCAGGTGTACTGTATACCTTGGACCTTCTTATTGACGATGAAACACAGAAATTGCATCCGAATTTAATACAAAAGGCACAATGTCGACTTAAGTACAAGAGGAATGACACTTTAAGTCTCTATGATTTCAACATCTCCTGTGAGTCCAGTATTAGATTCCGATGCTCCACTTCAGGTTTACTGTACCCCTTGGACCTTCCTATTGACGATGAAACACAGATATTGCATCCGAATTTAATACAAAATGCACAATGCCGACTTAAGTGCAAGGGGACTGACATAATAACTTTCTACGACTTCAACCTCTCTTGTGAGTCCCGTTTTAGATTCCGATACTTCACTTCACGTTTACTGTATACCTTGGACCTTCTTATTGACGATGAAACACAGAAATTGCATCCGAATTTAATACAAAAGGTACAATGCCGTCTTAAGTACAAGAGGACTGACATTCTAACTTTCTACGACATGAACCTCTCTTGTGAGTCCCGTTTTAGATTCCGATGCTTCACTTCACGTTTACTGTATACCTTGGATCTTCTTATTGACGATGAAACACAGAAATTGCATCCGAATATAATACAAAAGGCACTAGGCCGACTTAAGTACAAGAGGACTGCCACTCTAACGTTCTATGATTTGAACCTCTCCTGTGAGCCCAGTTTTAGAATCGGATGCTTCACTTCAGGTTTACTGTATCTCTTGGACTTTCTTATTGACGTTGAAACACAGAAATTGCTTCCGAATTTAATACAAAAGGCACAATGGCGACTTAAGTACAAGAGGACTGACACTTTAACTTTCTACGACTTGAACCTCTATTGTGAGTCCCGTTTTAGATTCCGATGCTTCACTTCACGTTTACTGTATACCTTGGTCCTTCGTATTGACGATGAAACACAGAAATTGCATCCGAATTTAATACAAAAGGCACAATGCCGACTTACGTACAAGAGGACTGACACTCTAACATTCTATGATTTGAACCTCTCCTGTGAGGCCAGTTGTAGATTCCGATGCTTCACTTCAGGTGTACTGTATCCCTTGGACCTTCTCATTGTCGATGAAACACAGAAATTGCATCAGAATTTAATAAAGAAGGCACTATGTTGACTTAAGTACAAGACGACTGACACTCTAACTTTCTATGATTTCAACATTTCCTGTGAGTCCAGTTTTAGATTCCGATGCTCCACTTCAGGTTTACTGTATCCCTTGGACCATCCTATTGACGATGAAACACAGATATTGCATCCGAATTTAATACAAAATACACAATGCCGACATAAGTACAAGAGGACTGGCACTCTAACTTTCTATGATTTGAACCTCTCCTGTGAGTCCAGTTTTAGATTCCGATGCCTCACTTTAGGTTTACTGTATCCCTTGGACCTTCTTATTGAAGATGAAACACAGAAATTGCATCCGATTTTAATACAAAAGGCACAATGCCGACTAATGTACAAGAGGACTGACACTCTAACATTCTATGATTTGAACCTCTCCTGTGAGTCCAGTTTTAGATTCCGATTCTTCACTTCAGGTGTACTGTATCCCTTGGACCTTCTTATTGTCGATGAAACACAGAAATTGCATCAGAATTTAATACAAAAGGCACTATGTTGACTTAAGTACAAGTGGACAGACAGTCTAACTTTCTATAATTTGAACCTCTTTTTTGAGTCCAGTTTTAGGTTCCGATGCTTCACTTCAGGTTTACTGTATACGTTGGACCTTCTTATTGACGATGAAACACAGAAATTGCAACCGAATTTAATACAAAAGGCACAATGCCGACTTAAGTACAAGAGGACTGACACTCTAACTTTCTATGATTTCAACCTCTCCTGTGAGTCCAGTTTTAGATTCCGATGCTCCACTTCAGGTTTACTGTATCCCTTGGACCTTCCTATTGACGATGAAACACAGATATTGCATCCGAATTTAATACAAAATGCACAATGCCGACTTAAGTACAAGAGGATTGACACTCTAACTTTCTATGATTTGAACCTCTCCTGTGAATCCAGTTTTAGATTCGAATGCTTCACTTCAGGTTTACAGTATCTCTTGGAAATTCTTATTCACGATAAAACACAGAAATTGCATCCGAATTTAATACAAAAGGCACAATGCCGACTTAAGTACAAGAGGACTGACACTCAAACTTTCTACGATTTGAACCTCTCTTGTGTGTCCCGTTTTAGATTCCGATACTTCACATCACGTTTGCTGTATACCTTGGACCTTCTTATTGACGATGAAACACAGAAATTGCATCCGAATTTAATACAAAAGGCACAATGCCGACTTAAGTACAAGAGGACTGACACTCGAACTTTCTATGATTTCAACATCTCCTGCGAGTCCAGTTATAGATTCCGATGCTCCACTTCAGGTTTACTGTATCCCTCAAACCTTCCTATTGACGATGAAACACAGATATTGCATCCGAATTTAATACAAAATGCACAATGCCGACTTAAGTACAAGAGGATTGACACTCTAACTTTCTATGATTTGAACCTCTCCTGTGAGTCCAGTTTTAGATTCGGATGCTTCACTTCAGGTTTACTGTGTCTCTTGGACCTTCTTATTGACGATGAAACACAGAAATTGCATCCGAATTTAATACAAAAGGCACAATGCCGTCTTAAGTACAAGAGGACTGACATTCTAACTTTCTACGACTTGAACCTCTCTTGTGAGTCCAGTTTTAGATTCCGATGCTTCACTTCACGTTTACTGTATACCTTGGACCTTCTTATTGACGATGAAACACAGAAATTGCATCCGAATTTAATACAAAAGGCACTAGGCCGCCTTAAGTACAAGACGACTGACACTCTAACTTTCTATGATTTGAACCTCCCTTCTGAGTCCAGTTTTAGATTCCGATGCTTCACTTCGCGTTTACTGTATACCTTGGAATTTCTTATTGACGATGAAACAAAGAAATTGCATCCGAATTTAATACAAAAGGCACAATGTCGACTTAAGTACAAGAGGATTGACACTCTAACTTCCTATAATTGGAACCTCTCTTGTGAGTCCAGTTTTAGATTCCGATTCATCACTTCAGGTTTACTGTATACCTTGGACCTTCTTATTGACGATGAAACACAGAAATTGCATCCGAATTTAATACAAAAGGCACAATGCCGACCTAAGTACAAGAGGACTGACACTCTAATTTTGCATGATTTGAACCTTTCCTGTGAGTCCTGTTTTAGATTCCGATGCTTCACTTTAGGTTTACTGTATCCCTTGGACCTTCTTATTGACGATGAAACACAGAAATTGTATCCGAATTTAATACAAAAGGCACAATGCCGACTTACGTAAAAGAGGACTGACACTCTAACTTTCTATGATTTGAACCTCTCTTGTGTGTCCCGTTTTAGATTCCGATACTTCACATCACGTTCGCTGTATACCTTGGACCTTCTGATTGACGATGAAACACAGAAATTGCATTCGAATTTAATACAAAAGGCACTAGGCTGACTTAAGTACAAGAGGACTGCCACTCTAACTTTCTATGATTTGAACCTCTCCTGTGAGTCCAGTTTTAGATTCCGATGCTTCACTTCAAGTGTACTGTATGCCTTGGACCTTCTTATTGACGATGAAACACAGAAATTGCATCCGAATTTAATACAAAAGGCACAATGTCGACTTAAGTACAAGAGGACTGACACTCTAACTCTCAATGATTTGAACCTCTCTTGTGAGTCCAGTTTTAAATTCCAATGCATCACTTCAGGTTTACTGTATACCGAGGACCTTCTTATTGACAATGAAACACAGAAATTGCATCCGAATTTAATACAAAAGGCACAAAGCCGACTGAAGTACAAGAGGACTGACACTCTAACTTTCTATGATTTGAACCTCTCCAGTGAGGCCACTTTTAGATTCCGATGCTTCACTTCAGGTGTACTGTATCCCTTGGACCTTCTTATTGACGATGAAACACAGATATTGCATCAGAATTTAATACAAAAGGCACAATGTCGACTTACGTACAAGAGGACAGACAGTCTAACTTTCTATGATTTGAACCTCTCTTGTGAGTCCAGTTTTAGATTGCGATGCTTCACTTCAGGTTTACTGTATACCTTGGACCTTCTAATTGACGATGAAACACAGTAATTGCATCCGAATTTAATACAAAAGGCACAATGCCGACTTAAGTACAAGAGTACTGACACTCTAACTTTCTATGATTTCAACATCTCCTGTGAGTCCAGTTTTAGTTTCCGATGCTCCACTTCAGGTTTACTGTATCCCTTGGACCTTCCTATTGACGATGAAACACAGATATTGCATCCGAATTTAATACAAAAGGCACTAGGCCGCCTTAAGTACAAGACGACTGACACTCTAACTTTCTATGATTTGAACCTCCCTTCTGAGTCCAGTTTTAGATTCCGATGCTTCACTTCGCGTTTACTGTATACCTTGGAATTTCTTATTGACGATGAAACAAAGAAATTGCATCCGAATTTAATACAAAAGGCACAATGTCGACTTAAGTACAAGAGGATTGACACTCTAACTTCTTATAATTGGAACCTCTCCTGTGAGTCCAGTATTAGATTCCGATGCTCCACTTCAGGTTTACTGTACCCCTTGGACCTTCCTATTGACGATGAAACACAGATATTGCATCCGAATTTAATACAAAATGCACAATGCCGACTTAAGTGCAAGGGGACTGACATTCTAACTTTCTACGACTTGAACCTCTATTGTGAGTCCCGTTTTAGATTCCGATGCTTCACTTCACGTTTACTGTATACCTTGGTCCTTCGTATTGACGACGAAACACAGAACTTGCATCCGAATTTAATACAAAAGGCACTAGGACGACTTAAGTACAAGGGGACTGGCACTCTACTTTTCTATGATTTGAACCTCTCCTGTGAGTCCAGTTATAGATTCCGATGCTTCACTTCAGGTTTACTGTATCCCTTGGACCTTCTTATTGACGATGAAACACAGAAATTGCATCCGAATTTAATACAAAAGGCACAATGCCGACTTACGTACAAGAGGACTGACACTCTAACATTCTATGATTTGAACCTCTCCAGTGAGGCCAGTTGTAGATTCCGATGCTTCACTTCAGGTGTACTGTATCCCTTGGACCTTCTCATTGTCGATGAAACACAGAAATTGCATCAGAATTTAATAAAGAAGGCACTATGTTGACTTAAGTACAAGACGACTGACACTCTAACTTTCTATGATTTCAACATTTCCTGTGAGTCCAGTTTTAGATTCCGATGCTCCACTTCAGTTTTACTGTATCCCTTGGACCATCCTATTGACGATGAAACACAGATATTGCATCCGAATTTAATACAAAATACACAATGCCGACATAAGTACAAGAGGACTGACACTCTAACTTTCTATGATTTGAACCTCTCCTGTGAGTCCAGTTTTAGATTCCGATGCCTCACTTTAGGTTTACTGTATCCCTTGGACCTTCTTATTGTCGATGAAACACAGAAATTGCATCCGATTTTAATACAAAAGGCACAATGCCGACTAATGTACAAGAGGACTGACACTCTAACATTCTATGATTTGAACCTCTCCTGTGAGTCCAGTTTTAGATTCCGATTCTTCACTTCAGGTGTACTGTATTCCTTGGACCTTCTTATTGTCGATGAAACACAGAAATTGCATCAGAATTTAATACAAAAGGCACTATGTTGACTTAAGTACAAGTGGACAGACAGTCTAACTTTCTATAATTTGAACCTCTTTTTTGAGTCCAGTTTTAGGTTCCGATGCTTCACTTCAGGTTTACTGTATACGTTGGACCTTCTTATTGACGATGAAACACAGAAATTGCAACCGAATTTAATACAAAAGGCACAATGCCGACTTAAGTACAAGAGGACTGACACTCTAACTTTCTATGATTTCAACCTCTCCTGTGAGTCCAGTTTTAGATTCCGATGCTCCACTTCAGGTTTACTGTATCCCTTGGACCTTCCTATTGACGATGAAACACAGATATTGCATCCGAATTTAATACAAAATGCACAATGCCGACTTAAGTACAAGAGGATTGACACTCTAACTTTCTATGATTTGAACCTCTCCTGTGAATCCAGTTTTAGATTCGAATGCTTCACTTCAGGTTTACAGTATCTCTTGGAAATTCTTATTCACGATAAAACACAGAAATTGCATCCGAATTTAATACAAAAGGCACAATGCCGACTTAAGTACAAGAGGACTGACACTCAAACTTTCTACGATTTGAACCTCTCTTGTGTGTCCCGTTTTAGATTCCGATACTTCACATCACGTTTGCTGTATACCTTGGACCTTCTTATTGACGATGAAACACAGAAATTGCATCCGAATTTAATACAAAAGGCACAATGCCGACTTAAGTACAAGAGGACTGACACTCGAACTTTCTATGATTTCAACATCTCCTGCGAGTCCAGTTATAGATTCCGATGCTCCACTTCAGGTTTACTGTATCCCTTAAACCTTCCTATTGACGATGAAACACAGATATTGCATCCGAATTTAATACAAAATGCACAATGCCGACTTAAGTACAAGAGGATTGACACTCTAACTTTCTATGATTTGAACCTCTCCTGTGAGTCCAGTTTTAGATTCGGATGCTTCACTTCAGGTTTACTGTGTCTCTTGGACCTTCTTATTGACGATGAAACACAGAAATTGCATCCGAATTTAATACAAAAGGCACAATGCCGTCTTAAGTACAAGAGGACTGACATTCTAACTTTCTACGACTTGAACCTCTCTTGTGAGTCCAGTTTTAGATTCCGATGCTTCACTTCACGTTTACTGTATACCTTGGACCTTCTTATTGACGATGAAACACAGAAATTGCATCCGAATTTAATACAAAAGGCACTAGGCCGCCTTAAGTACAAGACGACTGACACTCTAACTTTCTATGATTTGAACCGCCCTTCTGAGTCCAGTTTTAGATTCCGATGCTTCACTTCGCGTTTACTGTATACCTTGGAATTTCTTATTGACGATGAAACAAAGAAATTGCATCCGAATTTAATACAAAAGGCACAATGTCGACTTAAGTACAAGAGGATTGACACTCTAACTTCCTATAATTGGAACCTCTCTTGTGAGTCAAGTTTTAGATTCCGATTCATCACTTCAGGTTTACTGTATACCTTGGACCTTCTTATTGACGATGAAACACAGAAATTGCATCCGAATTTAATACAAAAGGCACAATGCCGACCTAAGTACAAGAGGACTGACACTCTAACTTTGCATGATTTGAACCTTTCCTGTGAGTCCTGTTTTCGATTCCGATGCTTCACTTTAGGTTTACTGTATCCCTTGGACCTTCTTATTGACGATGAAACACAGAAATTGTATCCGAATTTAATACAAAAGGCACAATGCCGACTTACGTAAAAGAGGACTGACACTCTAACTTTCTATGATTTGAACCTCTCTTGTGTGTCCCGTTTTAGATTCCGATACTTCACATCACGTTCGCTGTATACCTTGGACCTTCTGATTGACGATGAAACACAGAAATTGCATTCGAATTCAATACAAAAGGCACTAGGCCGACTTAAGTACAAGAGGACTGCCACTCTAACTTTCTATGATTTGAACCTCTCCTGTGAGTCCAGTTTTAGATTCCGATGCTTCACTTCAAGTGTACTGTATGCCTTGGACCTTCTTATTGACGATGAAACACAGAAATTGCATCCGAATTTAATACAAAAGGCACAATGTCGACTTAAGTACAAGAGGACTGACACTATAACTCTCAATGATTTGAACCTCTCTTGTGAGTCCAGTTTTAAATTCCAATGCATCACTTCAGGTTTACTGTATACCGAGGACCTTCTTATTGACAATGAAACACAGAAATTGCATCCGAATTTAATACAAAAGGCACAAAGCCGACTGAAGTACAAGAGGACTGACACTCTAACTTTCTATGATTTGAACCTCTCCAGTGAGGCCACTTTTAGATTCCGATGCTTCACTTCAGGTGTACTGTATCCCTTGGACCTTCTTATTGACGATGAAACACAGATATTGCATCAGAATTTAATACAAAAGGCACAATGTCGACTTACGTACAAGAGGACAGACAGTCTAACTTTCTATGATTTGAACCTCTCTTGTGAGTCCAGTTTTAGATTGCGATGCTTCACTTCAGGTTTACTGTATACCTTGGACCTTCTAATTGACGATGAAACACAGTAATTGCATCCGAATTTAATACAAAAGGCACAATGCCGACTTAAGTACAAGAGTACTGACACTCTAACTTTCTATGATTTCAACATCTCCTGTGAGTCCAGTTTTAGTTTCCGATGCTCCACTTCAGGTTTACTGTATCCCTTGGACCTTCCTATTGACGATGAAACACAGATATTGCATCCGAATTTAATACAAAAGGCACTAGGCCGCCTTAAGTACAAGATGACTGACACTCTAACTTTCTATGATTTGAACCTCCCTTCTGAGTCCAGTTTTAGATTCCGATGCTTCACTTCGCGTTTACTGTATACCTTGGAATTTCTTATTGACGATGAAACAAAGAAATTGCATCCGAATTTAATACAAAAGGCACAATGTCGACTTAAGTACAAGAGGATTGACACTCTAACTTCTTATAATTGGAACCTCTCTTGTGAGTCCAGTTTTAGATTCCGATTCATCACTTCAGGTTTACTGTATACCTTGGACCTTCTTATTGACGATGAAACACAGAAATTGCATCCGAATTTAATACAAAAGGCACAATGCCGACCTAAGTGCAAGAGGACTGACACTCTAACTTTGCATGATTTGAACCTTTCCTGTGAGTCCTGTTTTAGATTCCGATGCTTCACTTTAGGTTTACTGTATCCCTTGGACCTTCTTATTGACGATGAAACACAGAAATTGTATCCGAATTTAATACAAAAGGCACAATGCCGACTTACGTAAAAGAGGACTGACACTCTAACTTTCTATGATTTGAACCTCTCTTGTGTGTCCCGTTTTAGATTCCGATACTTCACATCACGTTTGCTGTATACCTTGGACCTTCTGATTGACGATGAAACACAGAAATTGCATTCGAATTTAATACAAAAGGCACTAGGCCGACTTAAGTACAAGAGGACTGCCACTCTAACTTTCTATGATTTGAACCTCTCCTGTGAGTCCAGTTTTAGATTCCGATGCTTCACTTCAGGTGTACTGTATCCCTTGGACCTTCTTATTGACGATGAAACACAGAAATTGCATCCGAATTTAATACAAAAGGCACAATGTCGACTTAAGTACAAGAGGACTGACACTCTAACTCTCAATGATTTGAACCTCTCTTGTGAGTCCAGTTTGAAATTCCAATGCATCACTTCAGGTTTACTGTATACCGAGGACCTTCTAGTTGACAATGAAACACAGAAATTGCATCCGAATTTAATACAAAAGGCACAAAGCCGACTTATGTACAAGAGGACTGACACTCTAACTTTCTATGATTTGAACCTCTCCAGTGAGGCCACTTTTAGATTCCGATGCTTCACTTCAGGTGTACTGTATCCCTTGGACCTCCTTATTGACGATGAAACACAGATATTGCATCAGAATTTAATACAAAAGGCACAATGTCGACTTACGTACAAGAGGACAGACAGTCTAACTTTCTATGATTTGAACCTCTCTTGTGAGTCCAGTTTTAGATTGCGATGCTTCACTTCAGGTTTACTGTATACCTTGGACCTTCTAATTGACGATGAAACACAGTAATTGCATCCGAATTTAATACAAAAGGCACAATGCCGACTTAAGTACAAGAGGACTGACACTCTAACTTTCTATGATTTGAACCTCTCCTGTGAGTCCAGTTTTAGATTCCGATGCTTCACTTCAGGTGTACTGTATACCTTGGACCTTCTTATTGACGATGAAACACAGAAATGGCATCCGAATTTAATTCAAAAGGCAAAATGTCGACTTAAGTACAAGAGGACTGACACTCTAAGTCTCCATGATTTCAACATCTCCTGTGAATCCAGTATTAGATTCCGATGCTCCACTTCAGGTTTACTGTATCCCTTGGACCTTCCTATTGACGATGAAACACAGATATTGCATCCGAATTTAATACAAAATGCACAATGCCGACAAAAGTGCAAGAGGACTGACACTCTAACTTTCTATGATTTGAACCTCTCCTGTGAGTCCAGTTTTAGATTCGGATGCTTCACTTCAGGTTTACTGTATCTCTTGGACCTTCTTATTGGCGATGAAACACAGAAAATGCATCCGAATTTAATACAAAAGGTACAATGCCGTCTTAAGTACAAGAGGACTGACATTCTAACTTTCATCGACTTGAACCTCTCTTGTGAGTCCCGTTTTAGATTCCGATGCTTCACTTCACGTTTACTGTATACCTTGGACCTTCTTATTGACGATGAAACACAGAAATTGCATCCGAATTTAATACAAAGGTACAATGCCGTCTTAAGTACAAGAGGACTGACATTCTAACTTTCTACGACTTGAACCTCTCTTGTGAGTCCCGTTTTAGATTCCGGTGCTTCACTTCACGCTTACTGTATACCTTGGTCCTTCTTATTGACGATGAAACACAGAAATTGCATCCGAATATAATACAAAAGGCACTAGGCCGACTTAAGTACAAGAGGACTGCCACTCTAACGTTCTATGATTTGAACCTCTCCTGTGAGTCCAGTTTTAGAATCGGATGCTTCACTTCAGGTTTACTGTATCTCTTGGACTTTCTTATTGACGTTGAAACACAGAAATTGCTTCCGAATTGAATACAAAAGGCACAATGGCGACTTAACTACAAGAGGACTGACACTCTAACTTTCTACGACTTGAACCTCTATTGTGAGTCCCGTGTTAGATTCCGATGCTTCACTTCACGTTTACTGTATACCTTGGACCTTCGTATTGACGACGAAACACAGAAATTGCATCCGAATTTAATACAAAAGGCACTACGACGACTTAAGTACAAGACGACTGACACTCTAACTTTCTATGATTTGAACCTCTCTTGTGAGTCCAGTTTTAGATTCCGATGCTTCACTTCACGTTTACTGTATACCTTGGACCTTCTTATTGACGATGAAACACAGAAATTGCATCCGAATTTGATACAAAGAGGCACAATGCCGACTTAAGTACAAGGGGACCGGCACTCTAACTTTCTATGGTGTGAACCTCTCCTGTGAGTCCAGTTTTAGATTCGGATGCTTCACTTCAGGTTTACTGTATACCTTTTACCTTCTTATTAACGATGAAACACAGAAATTGCTTCCGAATTTAATACAAATGGCACAATGACGACTTAACTACAAGGGGACTGACTCTCTACCTTTCTATGATTTGAACCTCTCCTGTGAGTCCAGTTATAGATTCCGATGCTTCACTTCAGGTTTACTGTATCCCTTGGACCTTCTTATTGACGATGAAACACAGAAATTGCATCCGAATTTAATACAAAAGGCACAATGCCGACTAATGTACAAGAGGACTGACACTCTAACATTCTATGATTTGAACCTCTCCTGTGAGTCCAGTTTTAGATTCCGATGCTTCACTTCAGGTGTACTGTATCCCTTTGGACCATCCTATTGACGATGAAACACAGATATTGCATCCGAATTTAATACAAAATACACAATGCCGACTTAAGTACAAGAGGACGGACACACTAACTTTCTATGATTTGAACCTCTCCTGTGAGTCGAGTTTTAGATTCGGATGCTTCACTTCAGGTTTACTGTATCTCTTGGACCTTCTTATTGACGATGAAACACAGAAATTGCACCCGAATTTAATACAAAATGCACAATGCCGACTAAAGTACTAGACGACTGACACTCTAACTTTCTATGATTTGAACCTCTCTTGTGAGTCCAGTTTTAGATTCCGATGCTTCACTTCACGTTTACTGTATACCTTGGACCTTCTTACTGACGATGAAACACAGAAATTGCATCCGAATTTAATACAAAAAGGCACAATGCCGACTTAAGTACAAGCTGACTAGCACTCTAACTTTCTATGGTTTGAACCTCTCCTGTGAGTCCAGTTTTACATTCGGATGCTTCACTTCAGGTTTACTGTATACCTTGGTACTTCTTATTGACGATGGAACACAGAAATTGATCCCAATTTAATACAAATGGCACAATGCCGACTTAAGTACAAGCGGACTGACACTCTAACTTTCTATGATTTGAACCACTCCTGTAAGTCCGGATTTAGATTCCAATGCTTCACTTCAGGTTTACTGTATACCTTTTACCTTCTTACTTACGATGAAACACAGAAATTGCTTTCGAAATTAATACAAAAGGCACAATGCCGACTTAAGTACAAGAGGACTGACACTCTAACTTTTATTATGATATGAACCTCTCCTGTGAGTCCAGTTTTAAATTCCGATGCTTCACTTCAGGTTTACTGTTTCCTTCGACGTTCTTATTGACGATGAAACACAGAAATTGCATCCAAATTTAATACAAAAGGCACAATGCGGACTTAAGTACAAGAGGAATAACACTCTAACTCTCTGTGATTTGAACCTCTCCAGTGAGTCCAGTTTTAGACTCTGATGCTTCACTTCAGGTTTACTGTATCCCTTGGACCTTCGTATTGACGATGAAACATAGAAATTGCATCCGAATTTAATACAAAAGGCACAATGCCGACTTAAGTACAAGGGTACCGACACTCTATCTCTCTTTGATTTGAACCTCTCCTGTGAGTCCAGTTTTACATTCCGATGCTTCACTTCAGGTTTACTGTATCCCTTGGACCTTCTTGTTGACGATGAAACACAGAAATAGCATCCGAAATTAATACAAAATGCACAATGCTGACTTAAGTACAAAAGGACTCACACCCTAACTCTCTATGATTTTAACCTCTCCTGTGAGTCGAGTTTTAGATTCCGATGCTTCACTTCAGGTTTACTGTATCCCTTGGACCTGAATATTGACGATGAAACACAGAAATTGCATCTGAATTTAAAACAAAAGGCACAATACCGACTTAAGTACAAGAGGACTGACACTCTAACTTTCTATGATTTGAACCTCTCCTGTGAGTCCAGTTTTTGATTCCGATGCTTCACTTCAGGTTTACTGTACACCTTGGACCTTCTTATTGACGATGAAACACAGAAATTGCATCCGAATTTAATACAAAAAGGCACAATGCCGACTTATGTACAAGGGGACTGACACTCTAACTTTCTATGATTTGAACCTCTCCTGTCAGTCCAGTTTTAGATTCGGATGCTTCACTTCAGGTTTACTGTATACCTTGGAACTTCTTATTGACGTTGGATCACAGAAATTGATCCGAATTTAATACAAAAGGCACAATGCCGACTTAAGTACAAGCGGACTGACACTAACTTTCTATGATTTGAACCTCTCCTGTAAGTCCGGATTTAGATTCCAATGCTTCACTTCAGGTTTACTGTATACCTTTTACCTTCTTATTGACGAGGAAACACACAAATTGCATCCGAATTTAATACAAAAGGCACAATGCCGACTTAAGTACAAGAGGACTGACACTCTAACTTTCTATGATATGAACCTCTAGTGTGAGTACAGTTTTAGATTCCGATGCTTCACTTCAGGTTTACTGTATCCCTTGGACCTTCTTATTGACGATGAAACGTAGAAATTGCATCCGAAATTAATACAAAAGGCACAATGCCGACTTCAGTATAAGAGGACTGACACTCTAACTTTATGTGATTTGAACCTCTCCTGTGAGTCCAGTTTTAGATTCCGATGCCTCACTTTAGGTTTACTGTATCCCTTGGACCTTCTTATTGACGATGAAACATAGAAATTGCACCCGAATTTAATACAAAAGGCACAATTCCGACTTAAGTTCAAGAGGACTGACACTCCAACTTTCTATGATTTGAACCTCTCCTGTGAGTCCAGTTTTAGATTCCGATGCTTCACTTCAGGTTTACTGTATCCCTTGGAATTTTTGTTGACGATGAAACACAGAAATTGCATCTGAATTTAATACAAAAGGCACAATACTGGCTTAAGTACAAGAGGACTGACACTCTAACTTTCTATGATTTGAACCTCTCTTGTGAGTCCAGTTTTAGATTCCGATGCTTCACTTCACGTTTACTGTATACCTTGGACCTTCTTATTGACGATGAAACACAGAAATTGCATCCGAAATTAATACAAAAGGCACAATGCCGACTTAAGTACAAAAGGACTCACACCCTAAATCTCTATGATTTGAACCTCTCCTGTGAGTCCAGTTTTACATTCCGATGCTTCACTTCAGGTTTACTGTATTCCTTGGACCTAAATATTGACGATGAAACACAGAAATTGCATCCGAATTTAAAATAAAAGCACAATACCGACTCAAGTACAAGGGTACCGACACTCTAACTTTCTTTGATTTGAACCTCTCCAGTGAGTCCAGTTTTGGATTCCGATGCTTCACTTCAGGTTTACTGTATCCCCTGGACCTTCTTATTGACGATGAAACACAGAAATTGCATCCGAATTTAATACAAAAGGCACAATACCGACTTAAGTACACGAGGACTGACACTCTAACTTTCTGTGTTCTGAACCTCTCCTGTGAGTCCAGTTTTACATTCGGATGTTTCACTTCAGGTTTACTGTATGCCTTGGACCTTCTTATTGACGATGAAACACAGAAATTGCATCCGAATTTAATACAAAAGGCACAATACTGGCTTAAGTACAAGCGGACTGACACTCTAACTGTCTATGATTTGAACCTCTCTTGTGAGTCCAGTTTTAGATTCCGATGCTTCACTTCACGTTTACTGTATACCTTGGACCTTCTTATTGACGATGAAACACAGAAATTGCATCCGAATTTAATACAAAAGGCACTAGGCCGACTTAAGTACAAGAGGACTGCCACTCTAACGTTCTATGATTTGAACCTCTCCTGTGAGTCCAGTTTTAGATTCCGATGCTTCACTTCACGTTTACTGTATACCTTGGACCTTCTTATTGACGATGAAACACAGAAATTGCATCAGAATTTAATACAAAAAGCACTATGTTGACTTAAGTGCAAGAGGACAGACAGTCTAACTTTCTATAATTTGAACATCTCTTGGGAGTCCAGTTTTAGATTCCGATGCTTCACTTCAGGTTTACTGTATACCTTTTACCTTCTTATTGACGATGAAACACAGAAATTGCTTCCGAAATTAATACAAAAGGCACAATGACGACTTAAGTACAAGGGGACTGACACTCTAACTTTCTATGATTTGAACCTCTCCTGTGAGTCCAGTTATAGATTCCGATGCTTCTCTTCAGGTTTACTGTATCCCTTGGACCTTCTTATTGACGATGAAACACAGAAATCGCATCCGAATTTAATACAAAAGGCACAATGCCGACTTATGTACAAGACGACTGACACTCTAACTCTCATCGATTTGAACCTCTCTTGTGAGTCCAGTTTTAGATTCCGATGCTTCACTTCACGTTTACTGTATACCTTGGACCTTCTTATTGACGATGAAACACAGAAATTGCATCCGAATTTAATACAAAAGGCACTAGGCCGACTTAAGTACAAGAGGACTGCCACTCTAACGTTCTATGATTTGAACCTCTCCTGTGAGTCCAGTTTTAGATTCCGATGCTTCACTTCAGGTGTACTGTATCCCTTGGACCTTCTTATTGACGACGAAACACAGAAATTGCATCCGAATTTAATACAAAAGGCACTATGTCGACTAAAGTACAAGAGGACTGACACTCTAACTCTCTATGATTTGAACCTCCCTTGTGAGTCCAGTTTTAGATTCCGATACACCACTTCAGGTTTACTGTATACCTAGGACCTTCTTATTGACGATGAAACACAGAAATTGCATCCGAATTTAATACAAAAGGCACAATGCCGACTTAAGTACAAGTAGACTGACACTCTAACTTTCTATGATTTGGACCTCTCCTGTGAGTCCAGTTTTAGATTCCGATGCTTCACTTCAGGTGTACTGTATCACTTGGACCTTCTTATTGACGATGAAACACAGATATTGCATCAGAATTTAATACAAAAGGCACAATGTCGACTTAAGTACAAGTGGACAGACAGTCTAACTTTCTATGATTTGAACCTCTCTTGTGAGTCCAGTTTTAGATTCCGATGCTTCACTTCAGGTTTCCTGTATACCTTGGACCTTCTTATTGACGATGAAACACAGTAATTGCATCCGAATTTAATACAAAAGGCACAATGCCGACTTAAGTACAAGAGGACTGACTTTCCAACTTTCTACGACTTGAACCTCTCTTGTGAGTCCCGTTTTAGATTCCGATGCTTCACTTCACGTTTACTGTATACCTTGGACCTTCTTATTGACGATGAAACACAGAAATTGCATCCGAATTTAATACAAAAGGTACTAGGCCGTATTAAGTACAAGACGACTGACACTCTAACTTTCTGTGATTTGAACCTCTCTTGTGCATTCAGTTTTAGATTCCGATGCTTCACTTCACGTTTACTGTATACCTTGGAATTTCTTATTGACGATGAAACAAAGAAATTGAATCCGAATTTAATACAAAAGGCACAATGCCGACTTAAGTACAAGAGGACTGACACTTTAACTTTCTATGATTTGAACCTTTCCTGTGAGCCCAGTTTTAGATTCCGATGCTTCACTTTAGGTTTACTGTATCCCTTGGACCTTCTTATTGACGATGGAACACAGAAATTGATCCCAATTTAATACAAATGGCACAATGCCGACTTAAGTACAAGCGGACTGACACTCTAACTTTCTATGATTTGAACCACTCCTGTAAGTCCGGATTTAGATTCCAATGCTTCACTTCAGGTTTACTGTATACCTTTTACCTTCTTATTGACGATGAAACACAGAAATTGCTTCCGAAATTAATACAAAAGGCACAATGACGACTTAAGTACAAGGGGACTGACACTCTAACTTTCTATGATTTGAACCTCTCCTGTGAGTCCAGTTATAGATTCCGATGCTTCACTTCAGGTTTACTGTATCCCTTGGACCTTCTTATTGACGATGAAACACAGAAATTAAATCCGAATTTAATACAAAAGTCACAATACCGACTTAAGTACAAGAGGCCTGACACTCTACCTTTCTATGATTTGAACCTCTCCTGTAAGTCCAGTTTTAGATTCCGATGCTTCACTTCAGGTTTACTGTTTCCTTGGCCGTTCGTATTGACGATGAAACACAGAAATTGCATCCAAATTTAATACAAAAGGCACAATGCGGACTTAAGTACAAGAGGACTAACACTCTAACTCTCTATAATTTGAACGTCGCCTGTGAGTCCAGTTTTATATTCCGATGCTTCACTTTAGGTTTACTGTATCCCTTGGACGTTCTTATTGACGATGAAACATAGAAATTGCATCCGAATTTAATACAAAAGGGACAATTAAGAATTAAGTACAAGAGGACTGACACTACAAATTTCTATGATTTGAACCTCTCCTGTGAGTCCAGTTTAAGATTCCGATGCTTCACTTCAGGTTTACTGTATCCCTTGGACCTTCTTATTGACGATGAAACACAGAAATTAAATCCGAATTTAATACAAAAGTCACAATACCGACTTAAGTACAAGAGGACTGACACTCTAACTTTCTATGATTTGAACCTCTCCTGTGAGTCCAGTTTTGGATTCCGATGCTTCACTTCAGGTTTACTGTTTCCTGGGACGTTCTTATTGACGATGAAACACAGAAATTGCATCCAAATTTAATACAAAAGGCACAATGCGGACTTAAGTACAAGAGGACTAACACTCTAACTCTCTATGATTTGAACGTCGCCTGTGAGTCCAGTTTTATATTCCGATGCTTCACTTCAGGTTTACTGTATCCCTTGGACGTTCTTATTGACGATGAAACATAGAAATTGCATCCGAATTTAATACAAAAGGGACAATTCCGAATTAAGTACAAGAGGACTGACACTCCAACTTTCTATGATTTGAACCTCTCCTGTGAGTCCAGTTTTAGATTCCGATACTTCACTTCACGTTTACTGTATACCTTGGACCTTCTTATTGACGATGAAACACAGAAATTGCATCAGAATTTAATACAAAAAGCACTATGTTGACTTAAGTGCAAGAGGACAGACAGGCTAACTTTCTATAATTTGAACATCTCTTGGGAGTCCAGTTTTAGATTCCGATGCTTCACTTCAGGTTTACTGTATACCTTTTACCTTCTTATTGACGATGAAACGCAGAAATTGCTTCCGAAATTAATACAAAAGGCACAATGACGACTTAAGTACAAGGGGAGTGACACTCTAACTTTCTATGATTTGATCCTCTCTTGTGTGTCCCGTTTTAGATTCCGATACTTCACATCACGTTTGCTGTATACCTTGGACCTTCTGATTGACGATGAAACACAGAAATTGCATCCGAATTTAATACAAAAGGCACTATGCCGACTTATGTACAAGACGACTGACACTCTAACTCTCATCGATTTGAACCTCTCTTGTGAGTCCAGTTTTAGATTCCGATGCTTCACTTCACGTTTACTGTATACCTTGGACCTTCTTATTGACGATGAAACACAGAAATTGCATCCGAATTTAATACAAAAGGCACTAGGCCGACTTAAGTACAAGAGGACTGCCACTCTAACGTTCTATGATTTGAACCTCTCCTGTGAGGCCAGTTTTAGATTCCGATGCTTCACTTCAGGTGTACTGTATCCCTTGGACCTTCTTATTGACGACGAAACACAGAAATTGCATCCGAATTTAATACAAAAGGCACTATGTCGACTTAAGTACAAGAGGACTGACACTCTAACTCTCTATGATTTGAACCTCTCTTGTGAGTCCAGTTTTAAATTCCGATACACCACTTCAGGTTTAGTGTATACCTAGGACCTTCTTATTGACGATGAAACACAGAAATTGCATCCGAATTTAATACAAAAGGCACTAGGCCGTATTAAGTACAAGACGACTGACACTCTAACTTTCTATGATTTGAACCTCTCTTGTGCATTTAGTTTTAGATTCCGATGCTTCACTTCACGTTTACTGTATACCTTGGAATTTCTTATTGACGATGAAACAAAGAAATTGAATCCGAATTTAGTACAAATGGCACAATGCCGACTTAAGTACAAGCGGATTGACACTCTAACTTTCTATGATTTGAACCACTCCTGTAAGTCCGGATTTAGATTCCAATGCTTCACTTCAGGTTTACTGTATACCTTTTACCTTCTTATTGACGATGAAACACAGAAATTGCTTCCGAAATTAATACAAAAGGCACAATGACGACTTAAGTACAAGGGGACTGACACTCTAACTTTCTATGATTTGAACCTCTCCTGTGAGTCCAGTTATAGATTCCGATGCTTCACTTCAGGTTTACTGTATCCCTTGGACCTTCTTATTGACGATGTAACACAGAAATTAAATCCGAATTTAATACAAAAGTCACAATACCGACTTAAGTACAAGAGGACTGACACTCTACCTTTCTATGATTTGAACCCCTCCTGTAAGTCCAGTTTTAGATTCCGGTGCTTCACTTCAGGTTTACTGTTTCCTTGGCCGTTCTTATTGACGATGAAACACAGAAATTGCATCCCAATTTAATACAAAAGGCACAATGCGGACTTAAGTACAAGAGGACTAACACTCTAACTCTCTATGATTTGAACGTCGCCTGTGAGTCCAGTTTTATATTCCGATGCTTCACTTTAGGTTTACTGTATCCCTTGGACCTTCTTATTGACGATGAAACATAGAAATTGCTTCCGAATTTAATACAAAAGGCACAATGCCGACTTAAGTACAAGAGGACTGACACTCTAACTTTCTATGATTTGAACCTCTACTGTGAGTCCAGTTTTAGATTCCGATGCTTCACTTCAGGTTTACTGTATCCCTTGGACCTTCTTATAGACGATGAAACACAGATATTAAATCCGAATTTAATACAAAAGGCACAATGCCGACTTAAGCACAAGATGACTGACACTGTAACTTTCTATGATTTCAACCTCTCCTGTAAATCCAGTTTTGGATTCCGATGCTCCAGTTCAGGTTTACTGTATCCCTTGGACCTTCCTATTGACGATGAAACAAAGAAATTGCATCCGAATTTAATACAAAAGGCACAATGCCGACTTAAGTACAAGCAGACTGACACTCTAACTTTCTATGATTTGAACCACTCCTGTAAGTCCGGATTTAGATTCCAATGCTTCACTGCAGGTTTACTGTATACCTTTTACCTTCTTATTGACGATGGAACACAGAAATTGATCCCAATTTAATACAAATGGCACAATGCCGACTTAAGTACAAGCGGACTGACACTCTAACTTTCTATGATTTGAACCACTCCTGTAAGTCCGGATTTAGATTCCAATGCTTCACTTCAGGTTTACTGTATACCTTTTACCTTCTTATTGACGATGAAACACAGAAATTGCTTCCGAAATTAATACAAAAGGCACAATGACGACTTAAGTACAAGGGGACTGACACTCTAACTTTCTATGATTTGAACCTCTCCTGTGAGTCCAGTTATAGATTCCGATGCTTCACTTCAGGTTTACTGTATCCCTTGGACCTTCTTATTGACGATGAAACACAGAAATTAAATCCGAATTTAATACAAAAGTCACAATACCGACTTAAGTACAAGAGGCCTGACACTCTACCTTTCTATGATTTGAACCTCTCCTGTAAGTCCAGTTTTAGATTCCGATGCTTCACTTCAGGTTTACTGTTTCCTTGGCCGTTCGTATTGACGATGAAACACAGAAATTGCATCCAAATTTAATACAAAAGGCACAATGCGGACTTAAGTACAAGAGGACTAACACTCTAACTCTCTATAATTTGAACGTCGCCTGTGAGTCCAGTTTTATATTCCGATGCTTCACTTTAGGTTTACTGTATCCCTTGGACGTTCTTATTGACGATGAAACATAGAAATTGCATCCGAATTTAATACAAAAGGGACAATTAAGAATTAAGTACAAGAGGACTGACACTCCAAATTTCTATGATTTGAACCTCTCCTGTGAGTCCAGTTTAAGATTCCGATGCTTCACTTCAGGTTTACTGTATCCCTTGGACCTTCTTATTGACGATGAAACACAGAAATTAAATCCGAATTTAATACAAAAGTCACAATACCGACTTAAGTACAAGAGGACTGACACTCTAACTTTCTATGATTTGAACCTCTCCTGTGAGTCCAGTTTTGGATTCCGATGCTTCACTTCAGGTTTACTGTTTCCTGGGACGTTCTTATTGACGATGAAACACAGAAATTGCATCCAAATTTAATACAAAAGGCACAATGCGGACTTAAGTACAAGAGGACTAACACTCTAACTCTCTATGATTTGAACGTCGCCTGTGAGTCCAGTTTTATATTCCGATGCTTCACTTCAGGTTTACTGTATCCCTTGGACGTTCTTATTGACGATGAAACATAGAAATTGCATCCGAATTTAATACAAAAGGGACAATTCCGAATTAAGTACAAGAGGACTGACACTCCAACTTTCTATGATTTGAACCTCTCCTGTGAGTCCAGTTTTAGATTCCGATACTTCACTTCACGTTTACTGTATACCTTGGACCTTCTTATTGACGATGAAACACAGAAATTGCATCAGAATTTAATACAAAAAGCACTATGTTGACTTAAGTGCAAGAGGACAGACAGGCTAACTTTCTATAATTTGAACATCTCTTGGGAGTCCAGTTTTAGATTCCGATGCTTCACTTCAGGTTTACTGTATACCTTTTACCTTCTTATTGACGATGAAACGCAGAAATTGCTTCCGAAATTAATACAAAAGGCACAATGACGACTTAAGTACAAGGGGAGTGACACTCTAACTTTCTATGATTTGATCCTCTCTTGTGTGTCCCGTTTTAGATTCCGATACTTCACATCACGTTTGCTGTATACCTTGGACCTTCTGATTGACGATGAAACACAGAAATTGCATCCGAATTTAATACAAAAGGCACTATGCCGACTTATGTACAAGACGACTGACACTCTAACTCTCATCGATTTGAACCTCTCTTGTGAGTCCAGTTTTAGATTCCGATGCTTCACTTCACGTTTACTGTATACCTTGGACCTTCTTATTGACGATGAAACACAGAAATTGCATCCGAATTTAATACAAAAGGCACTAGGCCGACTTAAGTACAAGAGGACTGCCACTCTAACGTTCTATGATTTGAACCTCTCCTGTGAGGCCAGTTTTAGATTCCGATGCTTCACTTCAGGTGTACTGTATCCCTTGGACCTTCTTATTGACGACGAAACACAGAAATTGCATCCGAATTTAATACAAAAGGCACTATGTCGACTTAAGTACAAGAGGACTGACACTCTAACTCTCTATGATTTGAACCTCTCTTGTGAGTCCAGTTTTAAATTCCGATACACCACTTCAGGTTTAGTGTATACCTAGGACCTTCTTATTGACGATGAAACACAGAAATTGCATCCGAATTTAATACAAAAGGCACTAGGCCGTATTAAGTACAAGACGACGGACACTCTAACTTTCTATGATTTGAACCTCTCTTGTGCATTTAGTTTTAGATTCCGATGCTTCACTTCACGTTTACTGTATACCTTGGAATTTCTTATTGACGATGAAACAAAGAAATTGAATCCGAATTTAGTACAAATGGCACAATGCCGACTTAAGTACAAGCGGATTGACACTCTAACTTTCTATGATTTGAACCACTCCTGTAAGTCCGGATTTAGATTCCAATGCTTCACTTCAGGTTTACTGTATACCTTTTACCTTCTTATTGACGATGAAACACAGAAATTGCTTCCGAAATTAATACAAAAGGCACAATGACGACTTAAGTACAAGGGGACTGACACTCTAACTTTCTATGATTTGAACCTCTCCTGTGAGTCCAGTTATAGATTCCGATGCTTCACTTCAGGTTTACTGTATCCCTTGGACCTTCTTATTGACGATGTAACACAGAAATTAAATCCGAATTTAATACAAAAGTCACAATACCGACTTAAGTACAAGAGGACTGACACTCTACCTTTCTATGATTTGAACCTCTCCTGTAAGTCCAGTTTTAGATTCCGATGCTTCACTTCAGGTTTACTGTTTCCTTGGCCGTTCTTATTGACGATGAAACACAGAAATTGCATCCCAATTTAATACAAAAGGCACAATGCGGACTTAAGTACAAGAGGACTAACACTCTAACTCTCTATGATTTGAACGTCGCCTGTGAGTCCAGTTTTATATTCCGATGCTTCACTTTAGGTTTACTGTATCCCTTGGACCTTCTTATTGACGATGAAACATAGAAATTGCTTCCGAATTTAATACAAAAGGCACAATGCCGACTTAAGTACAAGAGGACTGACACTCTAACTTTCTATGATTTGAACCTCTACTGTGAGTCCAGTTTTAGATTCCGATGCTTCACTTCAGGTTTACTGTATCCCTTGGACCTTCTTATAGACGATGAAACACAGATATTAAATCCGAATTTAATACAAAAGGCACAATGCCGACTTAAGCACAAGATGACTGACACTGTAACTTTCTATGATTTCAACCTCTCCTGTAAATCCAGTTTTGGATTCCGATGCTCCAGTTCAGGTTTACTGTATCCCTTGGACCTTCCTATTGACGATGAAACAAAGAAATTGCATCCGAATTTAATACAAAAGGCACAATGCCGACTTAAGTACAAGCAGACTGACACTCTAACTTTCTATGATTTGAACCACTCCTGTAAGTCCGGATTTAGATTCCAATGCTTCACTGCAGGTTTACTGTATACCTTTTACCTTCTTATTGACGATGAAACACAGAAATTGCTTCCGAAATTAATACAAAAGGCACAATGACGACTTAAGTACAAGGGGACTGACACTCTAACTTTCTCTGATTTGAACCTCTCCTGTGAGTCCAGTTTTGGATTCCGATGCTTCACTTCAGGTTTACTGTTTCCTGGGACGTTCTTATTGACGATGAAACACAGAAATTGCATCCAAATTTAATACAAAAGGCACAATGTGGACTTAAGTACAAGAGGACTAACACTCTAACTCTCTATGATTTGAACGTCGCCTGTGAGTCCAGTTTTATATTCCGATGCTTCACTTTAGGTTTACTGTATCCCTTGGACGTTCTTATTGACGATGAAACATAGAAATTGCATCCGAATTTAATACAAAAGGGACAATTCCGAATTAAGTACAAGAGGACTGACACTCCAACTTTCTATGATTTGAACCTCTCCTGTGAGTCCAGTTTAAGATTCCGATGCTTCACTTCAGGTTTACTGTATCCCTTGGACCTTCTGGTTGACGATGAAACACAGAAATTACATCCAAATTCAATACAAAAGTCACAATACTGGCTTAAGTACAAGTGGACTGACACTCTAACTTTCTATGATTTGAACCTCTCTTGTGAGTCCAGTTTTAGATTCCGATGCTTCGCTTCAGGTTTACTGTATACCTTGGACCTTCTTATTGCCGATGAAACACAGAAATTGCATCCGAATCTAATACAAAAGGCACAATGCCAACTTAAGTACAAGTGGACTGACACTCTAACTTTCTATGATATGAACCTCTCCTGTGAGTCCAGTTTTAGATTCCGATGCTTCACTTCAGGTTTACTGTATCCCTTGGACCTTCTTATTGACGATGGAACACAGAAATTGCATCCGAATGTAATACAAAAGGCACAATGCCGACTTATTTACAAGACGACTGACACTCTAACTCTCATTGATTTGAACCTCTACTGTGAGTCCAGTTTTAGATTCCGATGCTTCACTTCAGGTTTACTTTATCCCGTGGACTTACGTATTGACGATGAAACACAGAAATTGCATCCGAATTTAATACAAAAGGCACAATTCCGACTTAATCACAAGGGGACTGACTCTTTAACTTTCTATGATTTGAACCGCTCCTGTGAGTCCAGTTATAGATTCCGATGCTTCACTTCAGGTTTACTGGATGCCTTGGACCTTCTTATTGACGATGAAACACAGATATTAAATCCGAATTTAATACAAAAGGCAAAATACTGACTTAAGTTCAAGAGGACTGACACTCTAACTTTCTTTGATTTGAACCTCTCCTGTGAGTCCAGTTTTAGTTTCGGATGCTTCACTTCAGGTTTACTGTATGCCTTGGAACTTCTTATTGACGATGGAACACAGAAATTGCATCCGAATGTAATACAAAAGGCATAAATCCGACTTAAGTACAAGCGGACTGATTATCTAACTTTCTATGATTTGGACCTCTCCTGTAAGTCCAGTTTTAGATTCCGATGCTTCACTTCAGGTTTACTGTAACCCTTGGACCTTCTTATTGACGATGAAACACAGAAATTAAATCCGAATTTAATAGAAAAATCACAATACCGACTTAAGTACAAGAGGACTGACACTCTAACTTACTCTGATTTGAACCTCTCCTGTGAGTCCAGTTTTGGATTCCGATGCTTCACTTCAGGTTTACTGTTTCCTGGGACGTTCTTATTGACGATGAAACACAGAAATTGCATCCAAATTTAATACAAAAGGCACAATGTGGACATAAGTACAAGAGGACTAACACTCTAACTCTCTATGATTTGAACGTCGCCTGTGAGTCCAGTTTTATATTCCGATGCTTCACTTTAGGTTTACTGTATCCCTTGGACGTTCTTATTGACGATGAAACATAGAAATTGCATCCGAATTTAATACAAAAGGGACAATTCCGAATTAAGTACAAGAGGACTGACACTCCAACTTTCTATGATTTGAACCTCTCCTGTGAGTCCAGATTAAGATTCCGATGCTTCACTTCAGGTTTACTGTATCCCTTGGACCTTCTTATTGACGATGAAACACAGATATTAAATCCGAATTTAATACAAAAGGCAAAATACTGACTTAAGTTCAAGAGGACTGACACTCTAACTTTCTTTGATTTGAACCTCTCCTGTGAGTCCAGTTTTAGTTTCGGATGCTTCACTTCAGGTTTACTGTATGCCTTGGAACTTCTTATTGACGATGGAACACAGAAATTGCATCCGAATGTAATACAAAAGGCATAATTCCGACTTAAGTACAAGCGGACTGATTATCTAACTTTCTATTATTTGGACCTCTCCTGTAAGTCCAGTTTTAGATTCCGATGCTTCACTTCAGGTTTACTGTATCCCTTGGACCTTCTTATTGACGATGAAACACAGTAATTGCATCCGAATTTAATACAAAAGGCATAATGCCGACTTATGTACAAGACGACTGACACTCTAACTCTCATTGATTTGAACCTCTCTTGTGAGTCCAGCTTTAGATTCCGATGCTTCACTTCACGTTTACTGTATACCTTGGACCTTCTTATTGACGATGAAACACAGAAATTGCATCCGAATTTAATACAAAAGGCACTAGGCCGACTTAAGTACAAGAGGACTGCCACTCTAACGTTCTATGATTTGAACCTCTCCTGTGAGTCCAGTTTTAGATTCCGATGCTTCACTTCAGGTGTACTGTATCCCTTGGACCTTCTTATTTACGACGAAACACAGAAATTGGATCCGAATTTAATACAAAAGGCACTATGTCGACTTAAGTACAAGAGGACTGACACTCTAACTCTCTATGATTTGAACCTCTCTTGTGAGTCCAGTTTTAAATTCCGATACACCACTTCAGGTTTACTGTATACCTAGGACCTTCTTATTGTCGATGAAACACAGAAATTGCATCCGACTTTAATACAAAAGGCACAATGCCGACTTAAGTACAAGTGTACTGACACTCTAACTTTCTATGATTTGGACCTCTCCTGTGAGTCCAGTTTTAGATTCCGATGCTTCACTTCAGGTGTACTGTAACACTTGGACCTTCTTATTGACGATGAAACACAGATATTGCATCAGAATTTAATACAAAAGGCACAATGTCGACTTAAGTACAAGAGGACAGACAGTCTAACTTTCTATGATTTGAACCTCTCTTGTGAGTCCAGTTTTAAATTCCGATACACCACTTCAGGTTTACTGTATACCTAGGACCTTCTTATTGACGATGAAACACAGAAATTGCATCCGAATTTAATACAAAAGGCACAATGCCGACTTAAGTACAAGTGGACTGACACTCTAACTGTCTATGAATTGTACCTCTCTTGTGAGTCCAGTTTTAGATTCCGATGCTTCACTTCAGGTTTACTGTATACCTTGGACCTTCTTATTGCCGATGAAACACAGAAATTGCATCCGAATCTAATACAAAAGGCACAATGCCAACTTAAGTACAAGTGGACTGACACTCTAACTTTCTATGATATGAACCTCTCCTGTGAGTCCAGTTTTAGATTCCGATGCTTCACTTCAGGTTTACTGTATCCCTTGGACCTTCTTATTGACGATGGAACACAGAAATTGCATCCGAATGTAATACAAAAGGCACAATGCCGACTTATTTACAAGACGACTGACACTCTAACTCTCATTGATTTGAACCTCTACTGTGAGTCCAGTTTTAGATTCCGATGCTTCACTTCAGGTTTACTTTATCCCTTGGACTTACGTATTGACGATGAAACACAGAAATTGCATCCGAATTTAATACAAAAGGCACAATTCCGACTTAAGCACAAGGGGACTGACTCTTTAAATTTCTATGATTTGAACCTCTCCTGTGAGTCCAGTTATAGATTCCGATGCTTCACTTCAGGTTTACTGTATCGCTTGGACCTTCTTATTGACGATGAAACACAGATATTAAATCCGAATTTAATACAAAAGGCAAAATACTGACTTAAGTTCAAGAGGACTGACACTCTAACTTTCTTTGATGTGAACCTCTCCTGTGAGTCCAGTTTTAGTTTCGGATGCTTCACTTCAGGTTTACTGTATGCCTTGGAACTTCTTATTGACGATGGAACACAGAAATTGCATCCGAATGTAATACAAAAGGCATAATTCCGACATAAGTACAAGCGGACTGATTATCTAACTTTCTATGATTTGGACCTCTCCTGTAAGTCCAGTTTTAGATTCCGATGCTTCACTTCAGGTTTACTGTATCCCTTGGACCTTCTTATTTACGATGAAACACAGAAATTGCATCCGAATTTAATACAAAAGGCACTATGTCGACTTACGTACAAGAGGACTGACACTCCAACTCTCTATGATTTGAACCTCTCTTGTGAGTCCAGTTTTAAATTCCGATAGACCACTTCAGGTTTACTGTATACCTAGGACCTTCTTATTGACGATGAAACACAGAAATTGCATCCCAATTTAATACAAAAGGCACAATGCCGACTTAAGTACAAGTGGACTGACACTCTAACTTTCTATGATTTGGACCTCTCCTGTGAGTCCAGTTTTAGATTCCGATGCTTCACTTCAGGTGTACTGTATCACTTGTACCTTCTTATTGACGATGAAACACAGATATTGCATCAGAATTTAATACAAAAGGCACAATGTCGACTTAAGTACAAGAGGACAGACAGTCTAACTTTCTATGATTTGAACCTCTCTTGTGAGTCCAGTTTTAGATTCCGATGCTTCACTTCAGGTTTCCTGTATACCTTGGACCTTCTTATTGACGATGAAACACAGTAATTGCATCCGAATTTAATACAAAAGGCACAATGCCGACTTAAGTACAAGAGGACTGACTTTCCAACTTTCTACGACTTGAACCTCTCTTGTGAGTCCCGTTTTAGATTCCGATGCTTCACTTCACGTTTACTGTATACCTTGGACCTTCTTATTGACGATGAAACACAGAAATTGCATCCGAATTTAATACTAAAGGCACTAGGACGTATTAAGTACAAGACGACTGACACTCTAACTTTCTATGATTTGAACCTCTCTTGTGCATTCAGTTTTAGATTCCGATGCTTCACTTTAGGTTTACTGTATCCCTTGGACCTTCTTATTGACGATGGAAAACAGAAATTGATCCCAATTTAATACAAATGGCACAATGCCGACTTAAGTACAAGCGGACTGACACTCTAACTTTCTATGATTTGAACCACTCCTGTAAGTCCGGATTTAGATTCCAATGCTTCACTTCAGGTTTACTGTATACCTTTTACCTTCTTATTGACGATGAAACACAGAAATTGCTTCCGAAATTAATACAAAAGGCACAATGACGACTTAAGTACAAGGGGACTGACACTCTAACTTTCTATGATTTGAACCTCTCCTGTGAGTCCAGTTATAGATTCCGATGCTTCACTTCAGGTTTACTGTATCCCTTGGACCTTCTTATTGACGATGAAACACAGAAATTAAATCCGAATTTAATACAAAAGTCACAATACCGACTTAAGTACAAGAGGACTGACACTCTACCTTTCTATGATTTGAACCTCTCCTGTAAGTCCAGTTTTAGATTCCGATGCTTCACTTCAGGTTTACTGTTTCCTTGGCCGTTCTTATTGACGATGAAACACAGAAATTGCATCCAAATTTAATACAAAAGGCACAATGCGGACTTAAGTACAAGAGGACTAACACTCTAACTCTCTATGATTTGAACGTCGCCTGTGAGTCCAGTTTTATATTCCGATGCTTCACTTTAGGTTTACTGTATCCCTTGGACCTTCTTATTGACGATGAAACATAGAAATTGCATCCGAATTTAATACAAAAAGCACAATGCCGACTTAAGTACAAGAGGACTGACACTCTAACTTTCTATGATTTGAACCTCTACTGTGAGTCCAGTTTTAGATTCCGATGCTTCACTTCAGGTTTACTGTATCCCTTGGACCTTCTTATAGACGATGAAACACAGATATTAAATCCGAATTTAATACAAAAGGCACAGTGCCGACTTAAGCACAAGATTCCTGACACTGTAACTTTCTATGATTTCAACCTCTCCTGTGAATCCAGTTTTGGATTCCGATGCTCCAGTTCAGGTTTACTGTATCCCTTGGACCTTCCTATTGACGATGAAACAAAGAAATTGCATCCGAATTTAATACAAAAGGCACAATGCCGACTTAAGTACAAGAGGACTGACACTCTAACTTTCTATGATTTGAACCACTCCTGTAAGTCCGGATTTAGATTCCAATGCTTCACTGCAGGTTTACTGTATACCTTTTACCTTCTTATTGACGATGAAACACAGAAATTGCTTCCGAAATTAATACAAAAGGCACAATGACGACTTAAGTACAAGGGGACTGACACTCTAACTTTCTATGATTTGAACCTCTCCTGTGAGTCCAGTTATAGATTCCGATGCTTCTCTTCAGGTTTACTGTATCCCTTGGACCTTCTTATTGACGATGAAACACAGAAATTAAATCCGAATTTAATACAAAAGTCACAATACCGACTTAAGTACAAGAGGACTGACACTCTAACTTTCTATGATTTGAACCTCTCTTGTGAGTCCAGTTTTGGATTCCGATGCTTCACTTCAGGTTTACTGTTTCCTGGGACGTTCTTATTGACGATGAAACACAGAAATTGCATCCAAATTTAATACAAAAGGCACAATGCGGACTTAAGTACAAGAGGACTAACACTCTAACTCTCTATGATTTGAACGTCGCCTGTGAGTCCAGTTTTATATTCCGATGCTTCACTTTAGGTTTACTGTATCCCTTGGACGTTCTTATTGACGATGAAACATAGAAATTGCATCCGAATTTAATACAAAAGGGATAATTCCGAATTAAGTACAAGAGGACGGACACTCCAACTTTCTATGATTTGAACCTCTCCTGTGAGTCCAGTTTAAGATTCCGATGCTTCACTTCAGGTTTACTGTATCCCTTAGACCATCTTGTTGACGATGAAACACAGAAATTACATCCAAATTCAATACAAAAGTCACAATACTGGCTTAATCACAAGGGGACTGACTATTTAACTTTCTATGATTTGAACCTCTCCTGTGAGTCCAGTTTTAGATTCCGATGCTTCACTTCAGGTTTACTGTAACCCTTGGACCTTCTTATTGACGATGAAACACAGAAATTAAATCCGAATTTAATAGAAAAATCACAATACCGACTTAAGTACAAGAGGACTGACACTCTAACTTACTCTGATTTGAACCTCTCCTGTGAGTCCAGTTTTGGATTCCGATGCTTCACTTCAGGTTTACTGTTTCCTGGGACGTTCTTATTGACGATGAAACACAGAAATTGCATCCAAATTTAATACAAAAGGCACAATGTGGACATAAGTACAAGAGGACTAACACTCTAACTCTCTATGATTTGAACGTCGCCTGTGAGTCCAGTTTTATATTCCGATGCTTCACTTTAGGTTTACTGTATCCCTTGGACGTTCTTATTGACGATGAAACATAGAAATTGCATCCGAATTTAATACAAAAGGGACAATTCCGAATTAAGTACAAGAGGACTGACACTCCAACTTTCTATGATTTGAACCTCTCCTGTGAGTCCAGATTAAGATTCCGATGCTTCACTTCAGGTTTACTGTATCCCTTGGACCTTCTTGTTGACGATGAAACACAGAAATTACATCCAAATTCAATACAAAAGTCACAATACTGGCTTAAGTACAAGTGGACTGACACTCTAACTTTCTATGATTTGAACCTCTCTTGTGAGTCCAGTTTTAGATTCCGATGCTTCACTTCAGGTTTACTGTATACCTTGGACCTTCTTAATGCCGATGAAACACAGAAATTGCATCCGAATCTAATACAAAAGGCACAATTCCGACTTAATCACAAGGGGACTGACTCTTTAACTTTCTATGATTTGAACCTCTCCTGTGAGTCCAGTTATAGATTCCGATGCTTCACTTCAGGTTTACTGGATCCCTTGGACCTTCTTATTGACGATGAAACACAGATATTAAATCCGAATTTAATACAAAAGGCAAAATACTGACTTAAGTTCAAGAGGACTGACACTCTAACTTTCTTTGATTTGAACCTCTCCTGTGAGTCCAGTTTTAGTTTCGGATGCTTCACTTCAGGTTTACTGTATGCCTTGGAACTTCTTATTGACGATGGAACACAGAAATTGCATCCGAATGTAATACAAAAGGCATAATTCCGACTTAAGTACAAGCGGACTGATTATCTAACTTTCTATTATTTGGACCTCTCCTGTAAGTCCAGTTTTAGATTCCGATGCTTCACTTCAGGTTTACTGTATCCCTTGGACCTTCTTATTGACGATGAAACACAGTAATTGCATCCGAATTTAATACAAAAGGCATAATGCCGACTTATGTACAAGACGACTGACACTCTAACTCTCATTGATTTGAACCTCTCTTGTGAGTCCAGCTTTAGATTCCGATGCTTCACTTCACGTTTACTGTATACCTTGGACCTTCTTATTGACGATGAAACACAGAAATTGCATCCGAATTTAATACAAAAGGCACTAGGCCGACTTAAGTACAAGAGGACTGCCACTCTAACGTTCTATGATTTGAACCTCTCCTGTGAGTCCAGTTTTAGATTCCGATGCTTCACTTCAGGTGTACTGTATCCCTTGGACCTTCTTATTTACGACGAAACACAGAAATTGGATCCGAATTTAATACAAAAGGCACTATGTCGACTTAAGTACAAGAGGACTGACACTCTAACTCTCTATGATTTGAACCTCTCTTGTGAGTCCAGTTTTAAATTCCGATACACCACTTCAGGTTTACTGTATACCTAGGACCTTCTTATTGTCGATGAAACACAGAAATTGCATCCGACTTTAATACAAAAGGCACAATGCCGACTTAAGTACAAGTGTACTGACACTCTAACTTTCTATGATTTGGACCTCTCCTGTGAGTCCAGTTTTAGATTCCGATGCTTCACTTCAGGTGTACTGTAACACTTGGACCTTCTTATTGACGATGAAACACAGATATTGCATCAGAATTTAATACAAAAGGCACAATGTCGACTTAAGTACAAGAGGACAGACAGTCTAACTTTCTATGATTTGAACCTCTCTTGTGAGTCCAGTTTTAAATTCCGATACACCACTTCAGGTTTACTGTATACCTAGGACCTTCTTATTGACGATGAAACACAGAAATTGCATCCGAATTTAATACAAAAGGCACAATGCCGACTTAAGTACAAGTGGACTGACACTCTAACTGTCTATGAATTGTACCTCTCTTGTGAGTCCAGTTTTAGATTCCGATGCTTCACTTCAGGTTTACTGTATACCTTGGACCTTCTTATTGCCGATGAAACACAGAAATTGCATCCGAATCTAATACAAAAGGCACAATGCCAACTTAAGTACAAGTGGACTGACACTCTAACTTTCTATGATATGAACCTCTCCTGTGAGTCCAGTTTTAGATTCCGATGCTTCACTTCAGGTTTACTGTATCCCTTGGACCTTCTTATTGACGATGGAACACAGAAATTGCATCCGAATGTAATACAAAAGGCACAATGCCGACTTATTTACAAGACGACTGACACTCTAACTCTCATTGATTTGAACCTCTACTGTGAGTCCAGTTTTAGATTCCGATGCTTCACTTCAGGTTTACTTTATCCCTTGGACTTACGTATTGACGATGAAACACAGAAATTGCATCCGAATTTAATACAAAAGGCACAATTCCGACTTAAGCACAAGGGGACTGACTCTTTAAATTTCTATGATTTGAACCTCTCCTGTGAGTCCAGTTATAGATTCCGATGCTTCACTTCAGGTTTACTGTATCGCTTGGACCTTCTTATTGACGATGAAACACAGATATTAAATCCGAATTTAATACAAAAGGCAAAATACTGACTTAAGTTCAAGAGGACTGACACTCTAACTTTCTTTGATGTGAACCTCTCCTGTGAGTCCAGTTTTAGTTTCGGATGCTTCACTTCAGGTTTACTGTATGCCTTGGAACTTCTTATTGACGATGGAACACAGAAATTGCATCCGAATGTAATACAAAAGGCATAATTCCGACATAAGTACAAGCGGACTGATTATCTAACTTTCTATGATTTGGACCTCTCCTGTAAGTCCAGTTTTAGATTCCGATGCTTCACTTCAGGTTTACTGTATCCCTTGGACCTTCTTATTTACGATGAAACACAGAAATTGCATCCGAATTTAATACAAAAGGCACTATGTCGACTTACGTACAAGAGGACTGACACTCCAACTCTCTATGATTTGAACCTCTCTTGTGAGTCCAGTTTTAAATTCCGATAGACCACTTCAGGTTTACTGTATACCTAGGACCTTCTTATTGACGATGAAACACAGAAATTGCATCCCAATTTAATACAAAAGGCACAATGCCGACTTAAGTACAAGTGGACTGACACTCTAACTTTCTATGATTTGGACCTCTCCTGTGAGTCCAGTTTTAGATTCCGATGCTTCACTTCAGGTGTACTGTATCACTTGTACCTTCTTATTGAGGATGAAACACAGATATTGCATCAGAATTTAATACAAAAGGCACAATGTCGACTTAAGTACAAGAGGACAGACAGTCTAACTTTCTATGATTTGAACCTCTCTTGTGAGTCCAGTTTTAGATTCCGATGCTTCACTTCAGGTTTCCTGTATACCTTGGACCTTCTTATTGACGATGAAACACAGTAATTGCATCCGAATTTAATACAAAAGGCACAATGCCGACTTAAGTACAAGAGGACTGACTTTCCAACTTTCTACGACTTGAACCTCTCTTGTGAGTCCCGTTTTAGATTCCGATGCTTCACTTCACGTTTACTGTATACCTTGGACCTTCTTATTGACGATGAAACACAGAAATTGCATCCGAATTTAATACAAAAGGCACTAGGACGTATTAAGTACAAGACGACTGACACTCTAACTTTCTATGATTTGAACCTCTCTTGTGCATTCAGTTTTAGATTCCGATGCTTCACTTTAGGTTTACTGTATCCCTTGGACCTTCTTATTGACGATGGAAAACAGAAATTGATCCCAATTTAATACAAATGGCACAATGCCGACTTAAGTACAAGCGGACTGACACTCTAACTTTCTATGATTTGAACCACTCCTGTAAGTCCGGATTTAGATTCCAATGCTTCACTTCAGGTTTACTGTATACCTTTTACCTTCTTATTGACGATGAAACACAGAAATTGCTTCCGAAATTAATACAAAAGGCACAATGACGACTTAAGTACAAGGGGACTGACACTCTAACTTTCTATGATTTGAACCTCTCCTGTGAGTCCAGTTATAGATTCCGATGCTTCACTTCAGGTTTACTGTATCCCTTGGACCTTCTTATTGACGATGAAACACAGAAATTAAATCCGAATTTAATACAAAAGTCACAATACCGACTTAAGTACAAGAGGACTGACACTCTACCTTTCTATGATTTGAACCTCTCCTGTAAGTCCAGTTTTAGATTCCGATGCTTCACTTCAGGTTTACTGTTTCCTTGGCCGTTCTTATTGACGATGAAACACAGAAATTGCATCCAAATTTAATACAAAAGGCACAATGCGGACTTAAGTACAAGAGGACTAACACTCTAACTCTCTATGATTTGAACGTCGCCTGTGAGTCCAGTTTTATATTCCGATGCTTCACTTTAGGTTTACTGTATCCCTTGGACCTTCTTATTGACGATGAAACATAGAAATTGCATCCGAATTTAATACAAAAAGCACAATGCCGACTTAAGTACAAGAGGACTGACACTCTAACTTTCTATGATTTGAACCTCTACTGTGAGTCCAGTTTTAGATTCCGATGCTTCACTTCAGGTTTACTGTATCCCTTGGACCTTCTTATAGACGATGAAACACAGATATTAAATCCGAATTTAATACAAAAGGCACAATGCCGACTTAAGCACAAGATTCCTGACACTGTAACTTTCTATGATTTCAACCTCTCCTGTGAATCCAGTTTTGGATTCCGATGCTCCAGTTCAGGTTTACTGTATCCCTTGGACCTTCCTATTGACGATGAAACAAAGAAATTGCATCCGAATTTAATACAAAAGGCACAATGCCGACTTAAGTACAAGAGGACTGACACTCTAACTTTCTATGATTTGAACCACTCCTGTAAGTCCGGATTTAGATTCCAATGCTTCACTGCAGGTTTACTGTATACCTTTTACCTTCTTATTGACGATGAAACACAGAAATTGCTTCCGAAATTAATACAAAAGGCACAATGACGACTTAAGTACAAGGGGACTGACACTCTAACTTTCTATGATTTGAACCTCTCCTGTGAGTCCAGTTATAGATTCCGATGCTTCTCTTCAGGTTTACTGTATCCCTTGGACCTTCTTATTGACGATGAAACACAGAAATTAAATCCGAATTTAATACAAAAGTCACAATACCGACTTAAGTACAAGAGGACTGACACTCTAACTTTCTATGATTTGAACCTCTCCTGTGAGTCCAGTTTTGGATTCCGATGCTTCACTTCAGGTTTACTGTTTCCTGGGACGTTCTTATTGACGATGAAACACAGAAATTGCATCCAAATTTAATACAAAAGGCACAATGCGGACTTAAGTACAAGAGGACTAACACTCTAACTCTCTATGATTTGAACGTCGCCTGTGAGTCCAGTTTTATATTCCGATGCTTCACTTTAGGTTTACTGTATCCCTTGGACGTTCTTATTGACGATGAAACATAGAAATTGCATCCGAATTTAATACAAAAGGGATAATTCCGAATTAAGTACAAGAGGACGGACACTCCAACTTTCTATGATTTGAACCTCTCCTGTGAGTCCAGTTTAAGATTCCGATGCTTCACTTCAGGTTTACTGTATCCCTTAGACCATCTTGTTGACGATGAAACACAGAAATTACATCCAAATTCAATACAAAAGTCACAATACTGGCTTAATCACAAGGGGACTGACTATTTAACTTTCTATGATTTGAACCTCTCCTGTGAGTCCAGTTATAGATTACGATGCTTCACTTCAGGTCTACTGTATCCCTTGGACCTTCTTATTGACGACGAAACACAGAAATTGCATCCGAATTTAATACAAAAGGCACTATGTCGACTTAAGTACAAGAGGACTGACACTCTAACTCTCTATGATTTGAACCTCTCTTGTGAGTCCAGTTTCAAATTCCGATACACCACTTCAGGTTTACTGTATACCTAGGACCTTCGTATTGACGATGAAACACAGAAATTGCATCCGAATTTAATACAAAAGGCACAATGCCGACTTAAGTACAAGTTGACGGACACTCTAACTTTCTATGATTTGGACCTCTCCTGTGAGTCCAGTTTTAGATTCCGATGCTTCACTTCAGGTGTACTGTATCACTTGGACCTTCTTATTGACGATGAAACACAGATATTGCATCAGAATTTAATACAAAAGGCACAATGTCGACTTAAGTACAAGAGGACAGACAGTCTAACTTTCTACGACTTGAACCTCTCTTGTGGGTCCCGTTTTAGATTCCAATGCTTCACCTCACGTTTACTGTATACCTTGGACCTTCTTATTGACGATGAAACACAGAAGTTGCATCCGAATTTAATACAAAAGGCACTAGACCGTATTAAGTACAAGACGACTGACACTCTAACTTTCTATGATTTGAACCCCTCTTGTGCATTCAGTTTTAGATTCCGATGCTTCACTTCACGTTTACTGTATACCTTGGAATTTCTTATTGACGATGAAACAAAGTAATTGAATCCGAATTTAATACAAAAGGCACAATGCCGACTTAAGTACAAGAGGACTGACACTCTAACTTTCTATGATTTGAACCTTTCCTGTGAGTCCAGTTTTAGATTCCGATGCTTCACTTTAGGTTTACTGTATCCCTTGGAACTTCTTATTGACGATGGAACACAGAAATTGCATCCGAATGTAATACAAAAGGCATAATTCCGACTTAAGTACAAGAGGACTGACACTCTAACTCTCTATGATTTGAACCTCTCTTGTGAGTCCAGTTTTAAATTCCGATACACCACTTCAGGTTTACTGTATACCTAGGACCTTCTAATTGACGATGAAACACAGAAATTGCGTCCGAATTTAATACAAAAGGCACAATGCCGACTTAAGTACAAGTGGACTGACACTCTAACTTTCTATGATTTGGACCTCTCCTGTGAGTCCAGTTTTAGATTGCGATGCTTCACTTCAGGTGTACTGTATCACTTGGACCTTCTTATTGACGATGAAACACAGATATTGCATCAGAATTTAATACAAAAGGCACAATGTCGACATAAGTACAAGAGGACAGACAGTCTAACTTTCTATGATTTGAACCTCTCTTGTGAGTCCTGTTTTAGATTCCGATGCTTCACTTCAGGTTTCCTGTATACCTTGGACCTTCTTATTGACGATGAAACACAGTAATTGCATCCGAATTTAATACAAAAGGCACAATGCCGACTTAAGTACAAGAGGACTGACTTTCCAACTTTCTACGACTTGAACCTCTCTTGTGAGTCCCATTTTAGATTCCGATGCTTCACTTCACGTTTACTGTATACCTTGGACCTTCTTATTGACGATGAAACACAGAAATTGCATCCAAATTTAATACAAAAGGCACTAGGCCGTATTAAGTACAAGACGACTGACACTCTAACTTTCTATGATTTGAACCTCTCTTGTGCATTCAGTTTTAGATACCGATGCTTCACTTCACGTTTACTGTATACCTTGGAATTTCTTATTGACGATGCAACAAAGAAATTGAATCCGAATTTAATACAAAAGGCACAATGCCGACTTAACTACAAGCGGACAGACACTCTAACTTTGTATGATTTGAACCACTCCTGTAAGTCCGGATTTAGATTCCAATGCTTCACTTCAGGTTTACTGTATACCTTTTACCTTCTTATTGACGATGAAACACAGAAATTGCTTCCGAAATTAATACAAAAGGCACAATGACGACTTAAGTACAAGGGGACTGACACTCTAACGTTCTATGATTTGAACCTCTCCTGTGAGTCCAGTTATAGATTCCGATGCTTCACTTCAGGTTTACTGTATCCCTTGGACCTTCTTATTGACGATGAAACACAGAAATTAAATCCGAATTTAATACAAAAGTCACAATACCGACTTAAGTACAAGAGGACTGACACTCTACCTTTCTATGATTTGAACCTCTCCTGTAAGTCCAGTTTTAGATTCCGATGCTTCACTTCAGGTTTACTGTTTCCTTGGCCGTTCTTATTGACGATGAAACACAGAAATTGCATCCAAATTTAATACAAAAGGCACAATGCGGACTTAAGTACAAGAGGACTAACACTCTAACTCTCTATGATTTGAACGTCGCCTGTGAGTCCAGTTTTATATTCCGATGCTTCACTTTAGGTTTACTGTATCCCTTGGACTTTCTTATTGACGATGAAACATAGAAATTGCATCCGAATTTAATACAAAAGGCACAATGCCGACTTAAGTACAAGAGGACTGACACTCTAACTTTCTATGATTTGAACCTCTACTGTGAGTCCAGTTTTAGATTCCGATGCTTCACTTCAGGTTTACTGTATCCCTTGGACCTTCTTATAGACGATGAAACACAGATATTAAATCCGTATTTAATACAAAAGGCACAATGCCGACTTAAGCACAAGTTGACTGACACTGTAACTTTCTATGATTTCAACCTCTCCTGTGAATCCAGTTTTGGATTCCGATGCTCCAGTTCAGGTTTACTGTATCCCTTGGACCTTCCTATTGACGATGAAACAAAGAAATTGCATCCGAATTTAATACAAAAGGCACAAAGCCGTCTTAAGTACAAGAGGACTGACACTCTAACATTCTATGATTTGAACCTCTCCTGTGAGTCCAGTTTTGGATTCTGATGCTTCACTTCAGGTTTACTGTATCCCTTGGACCTTCTTATTGACGATGAGACACAGAAATTGCATCAGAAGTTAATACAAAAAGCACTATGTTGACTTAAGTACAAGAGGACAGACAGTCTAACTTTCTATAATTTGAACATCTCTTGTGAGTCCAGTTTTAGATTCCGATGCTTCACTTCAGGTTTACTGTATACTTTGGACCTTCTTATTGACGATGTAACACAGAAATTGCATCCGAATTTAATACAAAAGGCACAATGCCGACTTAAGTACAAGAGGACTGACACTCTAACTTTCTATGAATTGAACCTTTCCTGTGAGTCCAGTTTTAGATTCCGATGCTTCACTTTAGGTTTGCTGTATACCTTGGAACTTCTTATTGACGATGGAACACAGAAATTGATCCCAATTTAATACAAATGGCACAATGCCGACTTAAGTACAAGCGGACTGACACACTAACTTTCTATGATTTGAACCACTCCTGTAAGTCCGGATTTAGATTCCAATGCTTCACTTTAGGTTTACTGTATACCTTTTACCTTCTTATTGACGATGGAACACAGAAATTGCTTCCGAAATTAATACAAAAGGCACAATGACGACTTAAGTACAAGGGGACTGACACTCTAACTTTCTATGATTTGAACCTCTCCTGTGAGTCCAGTTATAGATTCCGATGCTTCACTTCAGGTTTACTGTATCCCTTGGACCTTCTTATTGACGATGAAACACAGAAATTAAATCCGAATTTAATACAAAAGTCACAATACCGACTTAAGTACAAGAGGACTGACACTCTACCTTTCTATGATTTAAACCTCTCCTGTAAGTCCAGTTTTAGATTCCGATGCTTCACTTCAGGTTTACTGTTTCCTTGGCCGTTCTTATTGACGATGAAACACAGAAATTGCATCCAAAAAAATTAATACAAAAGGCACAATGCGGACTAAAGTACAGGAGGACTAACACTCTAACTCTCTATGATTTGAACGTCGCCTGTGAGTCCAGTTTTATATTCCGATGCTTCACTTTAGGTTTACTGTATCCCTTGGACCTTTTTATTGACGATGAAACATAGAAATTGCATCCGAATTTAATATAAAAGGCACAATGCCGACTTAAGTACAAGAGGACTGACACTCTAAGTTTCTATGATTTGAACCTCTACTGTGAGTCCAGTTTTAGATTCCGATGCTTCACTTCAGGTTTACTGCATCCCATGGACCTTCTTATAGACGATGAAACACGGATATTAAATCCGAATTTAATACAAAAGGCAAAACATTGACTTAAGTTCAAGAGGACTGACACTCTAACTTTCTTTGATTTGAACCTCTCCTGTGAGTCCAGTTTTTGTTTCGGATGCTTCACTTCAGGTTTACTGTATGCATTGGAACTTCTTATTGACGATGGAACACAGAAATTGCATCCGAATTTAATACAAAAGGCATAATTCCGACTTAAGTACAAGCGGACTGATTATCTAACTTTCTATGATTTGGACCTCTCCTGTAAGTCCAGTTTTGGATTCCGATGCTTCACTTCAGGTTGCTGTATCCCTTTGACCTTCTTATTGACGATGAAACACATAAATTGCATCCGAATTTAATACAAAAGGCACAATGCCGACTTAAGCACAAGACGACTGACACTCTAACACTCTATGATTTGAACCTCTCCTGTGAGTCCAGTTTTAGATCCCAATGCTTTACTTCAGGTTTACTGTATCCCTTGGAACTTCTTATTGACGATGAAACACAGAAATTCGATCCGAATTTAATACAATAGGCACAATGCCGACTTAAGGACAAGAGGACTGACACTCTAACTTTTATTATGATTTGAACCTCTCCTGTGAGTCCAGTTTTAATATCCGATGCTTCACTTCAGGTTTACTGTTTCCTTGGACGTTCTTATTGACGATGAAACACAGAAATTGCATCCAAATTTAATACAAAAGGCACAATGCGGACATAAGTACAAGAGGACTAACACTCTAACTCTCTATGATTTGAACCTCTCCTCTGAGTCCAGTTTTAGACTCCGATGCTTCACTTCACTTTTACTGTATCCCTTGGACCTTCTTATTGACGATGAAACGTAGAAATTGCATCCGAATTTAATACAAAAGGCACAATGCCGACTTAAGTACAAGAGGACTGACACTTTAACTTTCTGTGATTTGAACCTCTCCTGTGAGTCCAGTTTTAGATTCCGATGCTTCACTTTAGGTTTACTGTATCCCTTGGACCTTCTTATTGACGATGAAACGTAGAATTTGCATCCGAATTTAATACAAAAGGCACAATGCCGACTTAACTACAAGAGGACTGACACTCTAACTTTCTGTGATTTGAACCTCTCCTGTGAGTCCAGTTTTAGATTCCGATGCTTCACTTCAGGTTTACTGTATCCCTTGGACCTTCTTGTTGACGATGAAACACAGAAATTGCATCCGAATTTAATACAAAAGGCACAATACTGGCTTAAGTACAAGCGGACTGACACTCTAACTTTCTATGATTTGAACCTCTCTTGGGAGTCCAGTTTTAGATTCCGATGCTTCACTTCACGTTTACTGTATACCTTGGACCTTCTTATTGACGATGAAACACAGAAATTGCATCCGAAATTAATACAAAAGGCACAATGCCGACTTAAGTACAAATGGACTCACACCCTAAATCTCTATGATTTGAACCTCTCCTGTGAGTCCAGTTTTACATTCCGATGCTTCACTTCAGGTTTACTGTATCCCTTGGACCTTCTTATTGACGATGAAACACAGAAATTGCATCCGAATTTAAAACAAAAGGCACAATACCGACTTAAGTACAAGAGGACTGACACTCTAACTTTCTATGATTTGAACCTCTCCTGTGAGTCCAGTTTTACATTCGGATGTTTTACTTCAGGTTTACTGTATGCCTTGGACCTTCTTATTGACGATGAAACACAGAAATTGCATCCGAATTTAATACAAAAGGCACATTGCCAACTTAAGTACAAGCGGACTGACACTCTAACTTTCTATGATTTGAACCTCTCTTGTGAGTCCAGTTTTAGATTCCGATGCTTCACTTAAGGTTTACTGTATACCTTGGAACATCTTATTGACGATGGACCACAGAAATTGCATCTGAATTTAATACAAAAGGCACAATACTGGCTTAAGTACAAGCGGACTGACACTCTAACTGTCTATGATATGAACTTCTCTTGTGTGTCCAGTTTTAGATTCCGATGCTCACTTCATGTTTGCTGTATACCATGGAACTTCTTCTTGACGTTACGAACACAGATATTGCATCCGAATTTAATACAAAAGGCATAATTCCGACTTAAGTACAAGCGGACTGATTATCTAACTTTCTATGATTTGGACCTCTCCTGTAAGTCCAGTTTTAGATTCCGATGCTTCACTTCCGGTTTACTGTATCCCTTGGACCTTCTTATTGACGATGAAACACAGAAATTGGATCCGAAATTAATACAAAAGGCACAATGCCGATTTAAGTACAAGAGGACTGACACTCTAACTTTTATTATGATTTGAACCTCTCCTGTGAGTCGAGTTTTAGTTTCCGATGCTTCACTTCAGGTTTACTGTATCCCTTGGACCTGATTATTGACGATGAAATACAGAAATTGCATCTGAATTTAAGACAAAAGGCACAATACCAGACTTAAGTACAAGAGGACTGACACTCTAACTTTCTATGATATGAACCTCTCCTGTGAGTCCAGTTTTAGATTCCGATGCTTCACTTTAGGTTTACTGTATCCCTGTGACCTTCTTATTGACGATGAAACACATAAATTGCATCCGAATTTAATACAAAAGGCACAATGCCGACGTAAGTACAAGAGAACTGACACTCTAACGCCCTATGATTTGTACCCCTCCTGTGAGTCCAGTTTAAGATTCCGATGCTTTACTTCAGGTTTACTGTATCCCTTGGACCTTCTTATTGACGATGAAACACAGAAATTGGATCCGAAATTAATACAAAAGGCACAATGCCGATTTAAGTACAAGAGGACTGACACTCTAACTTTTATTTTGATTTGAACCTCTCCTGTGAGTCCAGTTTTAAATTCCGATGCTTCACTTCAGGTTTACTGTTTCCTTCGACGTTCTTATTGACGATGAAACACAGAAATTGCATCCAAATTTAATACAAAAGGGACAATGCGGACTTAAGTACAAGAGGAATAACACTCTAACTCTCTATGATTTGAACCTCTCCAGTGAGTCCAGTTTTAGACTCTGATGCTTCACTTCAGGTTTACTGTATCCCTTGGACCTTCGTATTGACGATGAAACATCGAAATTGCATCCGAATTTAATACAAAAGGCACAATGCCGACTTAAGTACAAGGGTACCGACACTCTACCTTTCTTTGATTTGAACCTCTCCTGTGAGTCCAGTTTTAGATTCCGATGCTTCACTTCAGGTTTACTGTATACCTTGGACCTTCTTGTTGACGATGAAACACAGAAATAGCATCCGAAATTAATACAAAAGGCACAATGCCGACTTAAGTACAAAAGGACTCACACCCTAACTCTCTATGATTTGAACCTCTCCTGTGAGTCGAGTTTTAGATTCCGATGCATCACTTCAGGTTTACTGTATCCCTTGGACCTTCTTATTGACGATGAAACACAGAAATTGCATCCGAATTTAATACAAAAAGGCACAATGCCGACTTATGTACAAGGGGACAGGCACTCTAACTTTCAATGATTTGAACCTCTCCTGTCATCCAGTTTTAGATTCGGATGCTTCACTTCAGGTTTACTGTATACCTTGGAACTTCTTATTGACGATGGAACACAGAAATTGATCCGAATTTAATACAAAAGGCACAATGCCGACTGAAGTACAAGCGGACTGACACTAACTTTCTATGATTTGAACCTCTCCTGTAGGTCCGGATTTAGATTCCAATGCTTCACTTCAGGTTTACTGTATACCTTTTACCTTCTTATTGACGATGAAACTCAGAAATTGTATCCGAATTTAATACAAAAGGCACAATGCCGACTTAAGTACAAGAGGACTGACACTCTAAATTTCTATGATATGAACCTCTGCTGTGAGTCCAGTTTTAGATTCCGATGCTTCACGACAGGTTTACTGTATCCCTTGGACCTTCTTATTGACGATGAAACACAGAAATTGCATCCGAATTTAATACAAAAGGCACAATGCCGACTTAACTACAAGAGGACTGACACTCTAACTTTCTGTGATTTGAACCTCTCCTGTGAGTCCAGTTTTAGATTCCGATGCTTCACTTCAGGTTTACTGTATCCCTTGGACCTTCTTGTTGACGATGAAACACAGAAATTGCATCCGAATTTAATACAAAAGGCACAATACTGGCTTAAGTACAAGCGGACTGACACTCTAACTTTCTATGATTTGAACCTCTCTTGGGAGTCCAGTTTTAGATTCCGATGCTTCACTTCACGTTTACTGTATACCTTGGACCTTCTTATTGACGATGAAACACAGAAATTGCATCCGAAATTAATACAAAAGGCACAATGCCGACTTAAGTACAAATGGACTCACACCCTAAATCTCTATGATTTGAACCTCTCCTGTGAGTCCAGTTTTACATTCCGATGCTTCACTTCAGGTTTACTGTATCCCTTGGACCTGATTATTGACGATGAAACACAGAAATTGCATCTGAATTTAAGACAAAAGGCACAATACCGACTTAAGTACAAGAGGACTGACACTCTAACTTTCTATGATATGAACCTCTCCTGTGAGTCCAGTTTTAGATTCCGATGCTTCACTTCAGGTTTACTGTATCCCTTGGACCTTCTTATTGACGATGAAACACAGAAATTGCATCCGAATTTAATACAAAAAGGCACAATGCCGACTTATGTACAAGGGGACAGACACTCTAACTTTCTATGATTTGAACCTCTCCTATCAGTCCAGTTTTAGATTCAGATGCTTCACTTCAGGTTTACTGTATACCTTGGAACTTCTTATTGACGATGGAACACAGAAATTGATCCGAATTTAATACAAAAGGCACAATGCCGACTTAAGTACAAGCGGACTGACACTCTAACTTTCTATGATTTGAACCTCTCCTGTGAGTCCAGTTTTACATTCGGATGTTTTACTTCAGGTTTACTGTATGCCTTGGACCTTCTTGTTGACGATGAAACACAGAAATTGCATCCGAATTTAATACAAAAGGCACATTGCCAACTTAAGTACAAGCGGACTGACACTCTAACTTTCTATGATTTGAACCTCTCTTGTGAGTCCAGTTTTAGATTCCGATGCTTCACTTAAGGTTTACTGTATACCTTGGAACATCTTATTGACGATGGACCACAGAAATTGCATCTGAATTTAATACAAAAGGCACAATACTGGCTTAAGTACAAGCGGACTGACACTCTAACTGTCTATGATACGAACTTCTCTTGTGAGTCCAGTTTTAGATTCCGATGCTCACTTCAGGTTTACTGTATACCATGGAACTTCTTCTTGACGTTACGAACACAGAAATTGCATCCGAATTTAATACAAAAGGCATAATTCCGACTTAAGTACAAGCGGACTGATTATCTAACTTTCTATGATTTGGACCTCTCCTGTAAGTCCAGTTTTAGATTCCGATGCTTCACTTCCGGTTTACTGTATCCCTTGGACCTTCTTATTGACGATGAAACACATAAATTGCATCCGAATTTAATACAAAAGGCACAATGCCGACGTAAGTACAAGAGAACTGACACTCTAACGCCCTATGATTTGTACCTCTCCTGTGAGTCCAGTTTAAGATTCCGATGCTTTACTTCAGGTTTACTGTATCCCTTGGACCTTCTTATTGACGATGAAACACAGAAATTGGATCCGAAATTAATACAAAAGGCACAATGCCGATTTAAGTACAAGAGGACTGACACTCTAACTTTTATTTTGATTTGAACCTCTCCTGTGAGTCCAGTTTTAAATTCCGATGCTTCACTTCAGGTTTACTATTTCCTTCGACGTTCTTATTGACGATGAAACACAGAAATTGCATCCAAATTTAATACAAAAGGGACAATGCGGACTTAAGTACAAGAGGAATAACACTCTAACTCTCTATGATTTGAACCTCTCCAGTGAGTCCAGTTTTAGACTCTGATGCTTCACTTCAGGTTTACTGTATCCCTTGGACCTTCGTATTGACGATGAACTATAGAAATTGCATCCGAATTTAATACAAAAGGCACAATGCCGACTTAAGTACAAGGGTACCGACACTCTACCTTTCTTTGATTTGAACCTCTCCTGTGAGTCCAGTTTTAGATTCCGATGCTTCACTTCAGGTTTACTGTATCCCTTGGACCTTCTTGTTGACGATGAAACACAGAAATAGCATCCGAAATTAATACAAAAGGCACAATGCCGACTTAAGTACAAAAGGACTCACACCCTAACTCTCTATGATTTGAACCTCTCCTGTGAGTCGAGTTTTAGATTCCGATGCTTCACTTCAGGTTTACTGTATCCCTTGGACCTGATTATTGACGATGAAACACAGAAATTGCATCTGAATTAAAACAAAAGGCACAATACCGACTTAAGTACAAGAGGACTGACACTCTAACTTTCTATGATATGAACCTCTCCTGTGAGTCCAGTTTTAGATTCCGATGCTTCACTTCAGGTTTACTGTATCCCTTGGACCTTCTTATTGACGATGAAACACAGAAATTGCATCCGAATTTAATACAAAAAGGCACAATGCCGACTTATGTACAAGGGGACAGACACTCTAACTTTCTATGATTTGAACCTCTCCTGTCATCCAGTTTTAGATTCGGATGCTTCACTTCAGGTTTACTGTATACCTTGGAACTTCTTATTGACGATGGAACACAGAAATTGATCCGAATTTAATACAAAAGGCACAATGCCGACTGAAGTACAAGCGGACTGACACTAACTTTCTATGATTTGAACCTCTCCTGTAGGTCCGGATTTAGATTCCAATGCTTCACTTCAGGTTTACTGTATACCTTTTACCTTCTTATTGACGATGAAACTCAGAAATTGCATCCGAATTTAATACAAAAGGCACAATGCCGACTTAATTACATGAGGACTGACACTCTAAATTTCTATGATATGAACCTCTGCTGTGAGTCCAGTTTTAGATTCCGATGCTTCACGACAGGTTTACTGTATCCCTTGGACCTTCTTATTGACGATGAAACACAGAAATTGCATCCGAATTTAATACAAAAGGCACATTGCCGACTTAAGTACAAGAGGACTCACACTCTAACTTTCGATGATTTGAACCTCTCCTGTGAGTCCAGTTTCAGACTCCGATGCTTCACTTCAGGTTTACTGTATCCCTTGGACCTTCTTATTGACAATGAAACGTAGAAATTGCATCCGAATTTAATACAAAAGGCACAATGCCGACTCAAGTACAAGAGGACGGACACTCTAACTTTCTGTGATTTGAACCTCTCCTGTGAGTCCAGTTTTAGATTCCGATGCTTCACTTTAGGTTTACTGTATGCCTTGGACCTTCTTATTGACGATGAATCATAGAAATTGCATCCGAATTTAATACAAAAGGCACAATTCCGACTTAAGTACAAAAGGACTCACACCCTAAATCTCTATGATTTGAACCTCTCCTGTGAGTCCAGTTATACATTCCGATGCTTCACTTCAGGTTTACTGTATCCCTTGGACCTGATTATTGACGATGAAACCCAGAAATTGCATCCGAATTTAAAACAAACGGCACAATACCGACTTAAGTACAAGGGTACCGACACTCTAACTTTCTTTGATGTGAACCTCTCCAGTGAGTCCAGTTTTGGATTCCGATGCTTCACTTCATGTTTACTGTATCCCCTGGACCTTCTTATTGACGATGAAACCCAGAAATTGCATCCGAATTTAATACAAAATGCACAATACCGACTTAAGTACAAGAGGACTGACACTCCAACTTTCTATGATTTGAACCTCTCCTGTGAGTCCAGTTTTACATTCGGATGTTTCACTTCAGGTTTACTGTATGCCTTGGACCTTCTTATTGACGATGAAACACAGAAATTGCTTCCGAATTTAATACAAAAGGCACAATACTGGCTTAAGTACAAGCGGACTGACACTCGAACTTTCTATGATTTCAACCTCTCCTGTCAGTCCAGTTTTAGATTCGGATGCTTCACTTCAGGTTTACTGTATACCTTGGAACTTCTTATTGACGATGGAACACAGAAATTGATCCGAATTTAATACAAAAGGCACAATGTTGACTTAAGTACAAGCGGACTGACACTCTAACTTTCTATGATTTGAGCCTCTCCTGTAAGACCGGATTTAGATTCCAATGCTTCACTTCAGGCTTACTGTATACCTTTTACCATCTTATTGACGATGAAACACAGAAATTGCATCCGAATTTAATACAAAAGGCAGAATGCTGACTTAAGTACAAGAGGACTGACACTCTAACTTTCTATGATATGAACCTCTCCTGTGAGTCCAGTTTTAGATTCCGATGCTTCACTTCAGGTTTACTGTATCCCTTGGACCTTCTTATTTACAATGAAACACAGAAATTGCATCCGAATTTAATAGAAAAGGCACATGGCCGACTTAAGTACAAGAGGACTCACACACTAACTTTCGATGATTTGAACCTCTCCTGTGAGTCCAGTTTTAGATTCCGATGCTTCACTTCAGGTTTACTGTATCCCTTGGACCTTCTTATTGACTATGAAACACAGAAATTGCATCCGAAATTAATAGAAAATGCACAATGACGACTTAAGTACAAGGGGACTGACACTCTAACTTTCTATGATTTGAACCTCTCCTGTGAGTCCAGTTATAGATTCCGATGCTTCACTTTAGGTTTACTGTATCCCTTGGACCTTTTTATTGACGATGAAACATAGAAATTGAATCCGAATTTAATACAAAAGGCACAATTCCGACTTAAGTACAAGTGGACTGACACTCCAACTTTCTATGATTTGAACCTATCCTGAGAGTCCAGTTTTAGATTCCGATGCTTCACTTCAGGTTTACTGTATCCCTTGGACCTTCTTGTTGACGATGAAACACAGAAATTGCATCTGAATTTAATACAAAAGGCACAATACTGGCTTAAGTACAAGCGGACTGACACTCTAACTTTCTATGATTTGAACCTCTCCTGTAAGTCCTGATTTAGATTCCAATGCTTCACTTCTGGTTTACTGTATACCTTTTACTTCTTATTGACGATGAAACACAGAAATTGCATCCGAATTAATACAAAAGGCACAATGCCGACTAAAGTACAAGAGGACTGACACTCTAACATTCTATGATATGAATCTCTCCTGTGAGTCCAGTTTTAGATTCTGATGTTCACTTCAGTTTTACTGTATCCCTTGGACCTTCTTATTGACGATGAAACATAGAAATTGCATCCGAATTTAATACAAAAGGCACATTTCCGACTTAAGTACAAGAGGACTGACACTCCAACTTTCTATGAATTGAACCTCTCCTGTGAGTCCAGTTTTAGATTCCGATGCTTAACTTCAGGTTTAGTGTATCCCTTGGACCTTCTTGTTGACGATGAAACACAGATATTGCATCTGAATTTAATACAAAAGGCACAATACTGGCTTAAGTACAAGCGGACTGACACTCAAACTTTCTAAGATTTGAACCTCTCCTGTGAGTCCAGTTGTAGATAGCGATGCTTCACTACAGGTTTACTGTATCCCTTGGACCTTCTTATTGACGATGAAACATAAAAATTGCATCCGAATTTAATACAAAAGGCACAATTCCGACTTAAGTACAAGGGGACTGACTCATTAACTTTCTATGATTTGAACCTCTCCTGTGAGTCCAGTTATAGATTCCGATGCTTCACTTCAGGATTACTGTATCCCTTGGACCTTCTTATTGACGATGAAACACAGATATTATATCCGAATTGAATACAAAAGGCACAAAACTGACTTAAGTACAAGAGGACTGACACTCTAACTTTCTTTGATTTGAACCTCTTCTGTGAGTCCAGTTTTAAATTCGGATGCTTCACTTCAGGTTTACTGTATGCCTTGGAACTTCTTATTGACGATGAAACACAGAAATTGGAACCGATTTTAATACAAAAGGCACAATGCCGACTTAAGTACAAGAGGGCTGTCACTCTAACTGTCTATGATTTGAACCTCTCTTGTTAGTCCAGTTTTAGATTCCATTGTTTCACTTTAGGTTTACTGTATACCTTGGAACTTCTTATTGACGATGGAACACAGAAATTGCATCCGAATTTAATACAAAAGGCATAATTCCGACTTAAGTACAAGCGGACTGATTATCTAACTTTCTATGATTTGGACCTCTCCTGTAAGTTAAGTTTTAGATTCCGATGCATCACTTCAGGTTTACTGTACTACTAGGTCCTTCTTTTTGACGTTGAAACACATAAATTGCATTTGAAATTAATACAAAATGCACAATGCCGACTTAAGTACAAGAGGACTGACACTCTAACTCTCTATGATTTGAACCTCTCCTGTGAGTCCAGTTTCAGATTCCGATGCTTCACTTCAGGCTTTCTGTTTCCTTGGACGTTCTTATAGACGATGAAACACAGAAATTGCATCCAAATTTAATACAAAAGGCACAATGCGGACTTAAGTACCAGAGGACTAACACTCTAACTCTCTATGATTTGAAACTCTCCTGTGAGTCCAGTTTCAGATTCCGATGCTTCACTTTAGGTTTACTGTATCCCTTGGACCTTCTTATTGACGATGAAACATAGAAATTGCATCCGAATTTAATACAAAAGCCACAATTCCGACTTAAGTACAAGGGGACTGACACTCTAACTTTCTATGATTTGAACCTCTCCTGTGAGTCCAGTTATAGATTCCGATACACCACTTTAGGTTTACTGTATCCCTTGGACCTTTTTATTGACGATGAAACATAGAAATAGAATCCGAATTTAATACAAAAGGCACAATTCCGACATAAGTACAAGTGGACTGACACTCCAACTTCCTATGATTTGAACCTATCCTGTGAGTCCACTTTTAGATTCCGATGCTTCACTTCAGGTTTACTGTATCCCTTGGACCTTCTTGTTGACGATGAAACACAGAAATTGCATCTGAATTTAATACAAAAGGCACAATACTGGCTTAAGTACAAGCGGACTGACACTCGAACTTTCTATGATTTGAACCTCTCTTGTGAGTCCAGTTTAGATTCCGATGCTTCACTTCAGGTTTACTGTATACCTTGGACCTTCTTATTGACGATGAAACACAGAAATTGCATCCGAATTTAAAACAAAAAGCACAATGCCGATTTAAGAACAAGAGGACTGACACTTTAACTTTCTATGATTTGAACCTCTACTGTGAGTTCAGTTTTAGATTCCGATGCTTCACTTCAGGTTTACTGTATCCCTTGGACTTACTTATTGACGATGAAACACAGAAATTGCATCCGAATTTAATACAAAATGCACAATGCCGCCTTAAGTACAAGGGGACTGACTCTTTAACTTTCTATGATTTGAACCTCTCCTGTGAGTCCAGTTATAGATTCCGATGCTTCACTTAAGGTTTACTGTCTCCCTTTGACCTTCTTATTGACGATGAAACACAGATATTAAATCCGAATTGAATACAAAAGGCACAATGCCGATTTAAGTACAAGAGGACTGACACTTTTACTTTCTATGATTTGAACCTCTACTGTGAGTTCAGTTTTAGATTCCGATGCTTCACTTCAGGTTTACTGTATCCCTGGGACTTACGTATTGACGATGAAACACAGAAATTGCATCCGAATTTAATACAAAAGGCACAATGCCGCCTTAAGTACAAGGGGACTGACACTCAAACTTTCTATGATTTGAACCTCTCCTGTGAGTCCAGTTTTAGATTCGGATGCTTCACTTCAGGTTTACTGTATCCCTTGGACATTTTTATTGACGATGAAACATAGAAATAGAATCTGAATTTAATACAAAAGGCACAATTCCGACTTAAGTACAAGTGGACTGACACTCGAACTTCCTATGATTTGAACCTATCCTGTGAGTCCACTTTTAGATTCCGATGCTTCACTTCAGGTTTACTGTATCCCTTGGACCTTCTTGTTGACGATGAAACAAAGAAATTGTATCTGAATTTAATACAAAAGGCACAATACTGGCTTAAGTACAAGCGGACTGACACTCTAACTTTCTATGATATGAACCTCTCCTGTGAGTCCAGTTTTAGATTCCGATGCTTCACTTCAGGTTTACTGTATCCCTTGGACCTTCTTATTTACAATGAAACACAGAAATTGCATCCGAATTTAATACAAAAGGCACATGGCCGACTTAAGTACAAGAGGACTCACACACTAACTTTCGATGATTTGAACCTCTCCTGTGAGTCCAGTTTTAGATTCCGATGCTTCACTTCAGGTTTACTGTATCCCTTAGACCTTCTTATTGACGATGAAACACAGAAATTGCATCCGAAATTAATAGAAAAGGCACAATGACGACTTAAGTACAAGGGGACTGACACTCTAACTTTCTATGATTTGAACCTCTCCAGTGAGTCCAGTTATAGATTCCGATGCTTCACTTTAGGTTTACTGTATCCCTTGGACCTTTTTATTGACGATGAAACATAGAAATTGAATCCGAATTTAATACAAAAGGCCCAATTCCGACTTAAGTACAAGTGGACTGACACTCCAACTTTCTATGATTTGAACCTATCCTGTGAGTCCAGTTTTAGATTCCGATGCTTCACTTCAGGTTTACTGTATCCCTTGGACCTTCTTGTTGACGATGAAACACAGAAATTGCATCTGAATTTAATACAAAAGGCACAATACTGGCTTAAGTACAAGCGGACTGACACTCTAACTTTCTATGATTTGAACCTCTCCTGTAAGTCCGGATTTAGATTCCAATGCTTCACTTCTGGTTTACTGTATACCTTTTACTTCTTATTGACGATGAAACACAGAAATTGCATCCGAATTAATACAAAAGGCACAATGCCGACTAAAGTACAAGAGGACTGACACTCTAACATTCTATGATATAAATCTCTCCTGTGAGTCCAGTTTTAGATTCTGATGTTCACTTCAGTTTTACTGTGTCCCTTGGACCTTCTTATTGACGATGAAACATAGAAATTGCATCCGAATTTAATACAGTAGGCACATTTCCGACTTAAGTACAAGAGGACTGACACTCCAACTTTCTATGAATTGAACCTCTCCTGTGAGTCCAGTTTTAGATTCCGATGCTTAACTTCAGGTTTAGTGTATCCCTTGGACCTTCTTGTTGACGATGAAACACAGATATTGCATCTGAATTTAATACAAAAGGCACAATACTGGCTTAAGTACAAGCGGACTGACACTCAAACTTTCTAAGATTTGAACCTCTCCTGTGAGTCCAGTTGTAGATACCGATGCTTCACTACAGGTTTACTGTATCCCTTGGACCTTCTTATTGACGATGAAACATAAAAATTGCATCCGAATTTAATACAAAAGGCACAATTCCGACTTAAGTACAAGGGGACTGACTCATTAACTTTCTATGATTTGAACCTCTCCTGTGAGTCCAGTTATAGATTCCGATGCTTCACTTCAGGTTTACTGTATCCCTTGGACCTTCTTATTGACGATGAAACACAGATATTAAATCCGAATTGAATACAAAAGGCACAAAACTGACTTAAGTACAAGAGGACTGACACTCTAACTTTCTTTGATTTGAACCTCTCCTGTGAGTCCAGTTTTAAATTCGGATGCTTCACTTCAGGTTTACTGTATGCCTTGGAACTTCTTATTGACGATGAAACACAGAAATTGGAACCGATTTTAATACAAAAGGCACAATGCCGACTTAAGTACAAGAGGGCTGACACTCTAACTGTCTATGATTTGAACCTCTCTTGTTAGTCCAGTTTTAGATTCCATTGTTTCACTTTAGGTTTACTGTATACCTTGGAACTTCTTATTGACGATGGAACACAGAAATTGCATCCGAATTTAATACAAAAGGCATAATTCCGACTTAAGTACAAGCGGACTGATTATCTAACTTTCTATGATTTGGACCTCTCCTGTAAGTCCAGTTTTAGATTCCGATGCATCACTTCAGGTTTACTGTACCACTAGGTCCTTCTTTTTGACGTTGAAACACATAAATTGCATTTGAATTTAATACAAAATGCACAATGCCGACTTAAGTACAAGTGGACTGACACTCTAACTCTCTATGATTTGAACCTCTCCTGTGAGTCCAGTTTCAGATTCCGATGCTTCACTTCAGGCTTTCTGTTTCCTTGGACGTTCTTATAGACGATGAAACACAGAAATTGCATCCAAATTTAATACAAAAGGCACAATGCGGACTTAAGTACCAGAGGACTAACACTCTAACTCTCTATGATTTGAACCTCTCCTGTGAGTCCAGTTTCAGATTCCGATGCTTCACTTTAGGTTTACTGTATCCCTTGGACCTTCTTATTGACGATGAAACATAGAAATTGCATCCGAATTTAATACAAAAGCCACAATTCCGACTTAAGTACAAGGGGACTGACACTCTAACTTTCTATGATTTGAACCTCTCCTGTGAGTCCAGTTATAGATTCCGATACACCACTTTAGGTTTACTGTATCCCTTGGACCTTTTTATTGACGATGAAACATAGAAATAGAATCCAAATTTAATACAAAAGGCACAATTCCGACTTAAGTACAAGTGGACTGACACTCCAACTTCCTATGATTTGAACCTATCCTGTGAGTCCACTTTTAGATTCCGATGCTTCACTTCAGGTTTACTGTATCCCTTGGACCTTCTTGTTGACGATGAAACACAGAAATTGCATCTGAATTTAATACAAAAGGCACAATACTGGCTTAAGTACAAGCGGACTGACACTCGAACTTTCTATGATTTGAACCTCTCTTGTGAGTCCAGTTTAGATTCCGATGCTTCACTTCAGGTTTACTGTATACCTTGGACCTTCTTATTGACGATGAAACACAGAAATTGCATCCGAATTTAAAACAAAAAGCACAATGCCGATTTAAGAACAAGAGGACTGACACTTTAACTTTCTATGATTTGAACCTCTACTGTGAGTTCAGTTTTAGATTCCGATGCTTCACTTCAGGTTTACTGTATCCCTTGGACTTACTTATTGACGATGAAACACAGAAATTGCATCCGAATTTAATACAAAATGCACAATGCCGCCTTAAGTACAAGGGGACTGACTCTTTAACTTTCTATGATTTGAACCTCTCCTGTGAGTCCAGTTATAGATTCCGATGCTTCACTTAAGGTTTACTGTCTCCCTTTGACCTTCTTATTGACGATGAAACACAGATATTAAATCCGAATTGAATACAAAAGGCACAATTCCGACTTAAGTACAAGTGGACTGACACTCGAACTTCCTATGATTTGAACCTATCCTGTGAGTCCACTTTTAGATTCCGATGCTTCACTTCAGGTTTACTGTATCCCTTGGACCTTCTTGTTGACGATGAAACAAAGAAATTGCATCTGAATTTAATACAAAAGGCACAATACTGGCTTAAGTACAAGCGGACTGACACTCTAACTTTCTATGATATGAACCTCTCCTGTGAGTCCAGTTTTAGATTCCGATGCTTCACTTCAGGTTTACTGTATTCCTTGGACCTTCTTATTTACAATGAAACACAGAAATTGCATCCGAATTTAATACAAAAGGCACATGGCCGACTTAAGTACAAGAGGACTCACACACTAACTTTCGATGATTTGAACCTCTCCTGTGAGTCCAGTTTTAGATTCCGATGCTTCACTTCAGGTTTACTGTATCCCTTGGACCTTCTTATTGACGATGAAACACAGAAATTGCATCCGAAATTAATAGAAAAGGCACAATGACGACTTAAGTACAAGGGGACTGACACTCTAACTTTCTATGATTTGAACCTCTCCAGTGAGTCCAGTTATAGATTCCGATGCTTCACTTTAGGTTTACTGTATCCCTTGGACCTTTTTATTGACGATGAAACATAGAAATTGAATCCGAATTTAATACAAAAGGCACAATTCCGACTTAAGTACAAGTGGACTGACACTCCAACTTTCTATGATTTGAACCTATCCTGTGAGTCCAGTTTTAGATTCCGATGCTTCACTTCAGGTTTACTGTATCCCTTGGACCTTCTTGTTGACGATGAAACACAGAAATTGCATCTGAATTTAATACAAAAGGCACAATACTGGCTTAAGTACAAGCGGACTGACACTCTAACTTTCTATGATTTGAACCTCTCCTGTAAGTCCGGATTTAGATTCCAATGCTTCACTTCTGGTTTACTGTATACCTTTTACTTCTTATTGACGATGAAACACAGAAATTGCATCCGAATTAATACAAAAGGCACAATGCCGACTAAAGTACAAGAGGACTGACACTCTAACATTCTATGATATAAATCTCTCCTGTGAGTCCAGTTTTAGATTCTGATGTTCACTTCAGTTTTACTGTATCCCTTGGACCTTCTTATTGACGATGAAACATAGAAATTGCATCCGAATTTAATACAGTAGGCACATTTCCGACTTAAGTACAAGAGGACTGACACTCCAACTTTCTATGAATTGAACCTCTCCTGTGAGTCCAGTTTTAGATTCCGATGCTTAACTTCAGGTTTAGTGTATCCCTTGGACCTTCTTGTTGACGATGAAACACAGATATTGCATCTGAATTTAATACAAAAGGCACAATACTGGCTTAAGTACAAGCGGACTGACACTCAAACTTTCTAAGATTTGAACCTCTCCTGTGAGTCCAGTTGTAGATACCGATGCTTCACTACAGGTTTACTGTATCCCTTGGACCTTCTTATTGACGATGAAACATAAAAATTGCATCCGAATTTAATACAAAAGGCACAATTCCGACTTAAGTACAAGGGGACTGACTCATTAACTTTCTATGATTTGAACCTCTCCTGTGAGTCCAGTTATAGATTCCGATGCTTCACTTCAGGTTTACTGTATCCCTTGGACCTTCTTATTGACGATGAAACACAGATATTAAATCCGAATTGAATACAAAAGGCACAAAACTGACTTAAGTACAAGAGGACTGACACTCTAACTTTCTTTGATTTGAACCTCTCCTGTGAGTCCAGTTTTAAATTCGGATGCTTCACTTCAGGTTTACTGTATGCCTTGGAACTTCTTATTGACGATGAAACACAGAAATTGGAACCGATTTTAATACAAAAGGCACAATGCCGACTTAAGTACAAGAGGGCTGACACTCTAACTGTCTAAGATTTGAACCTCTCTTGTTAGTCCAGTTTTAGATTCCATTGTTTCACTTTAGGTTTACTGTATACCTTGGAACTTCTTATTGACGATGGAACACAGAAATTGCATCCGAATTTAATACAAAAGGCATAATTCCGACTTAAGTACAAGCGGACTGATTATCTAACTTTCTATGATTTGGACCTCTCCTGTAAGTCCAGTTTTAGATTCCGATGCATCACTTCAGGTTTACTGTACCACTAGGTCCTTCTTTTTGACGTTGAAACACATAAATTGCATTTGAATTTAATACAAAATGCACAATGCCGACTTCAGTACAAGTGGACTGACACTCTAAATCTCTATGATTTGAACCTCTCCTGTGAGTCCAGTTTCAGATTCCGATGCTTCACTTCAGGCTTTCTGTTTCCTTGGACGTTCTTATAGACGATGAAACACAGAAATTGCATCCAAATTTAATACAAAAGGCACAATGCGGACTTAAGTACCAGAGGACTAACACTCTAACTCTCTATGATTTGAACCTCTCCTGTGAGTCCAGTTTCAGATTCCGATGCTTCACTTTAGGTTTACTGTATCCCTTGGACCTTCTTATTGACGATGAAACATAGAAATTGCATCCGAATTTAATACAAAAGCCACAATTCCGACTTAAGTACAAGGGGACTGACACTCTAACTTTCTATGATTTGAACCTCTCCTGTGAGTCCAGTTATAGATTCCGATACACCACTTTAGGTTTACTGTATCCCTTGGACCTTTTTATTGACGATGAAACATAGAAATAGAATCCGAATTTAATACAAAAGGCACAATTCCGACTTAAGTACAAGTGGACTGACACTCCAACTTCCTATGATTTGAACCTATCCTGTGAGTCCACTTTTAGATTCCGATGCTTCACTTCAGGTTTACTGTATCCCTTGGACCTTCTTGTTGACGATGAAACACAGAAATTGCATCTGAATTTAATACAAAAGGCACAATACTGGCTTAAGTACAAGCGGACTGACACTCGAACTTTCTATGATTTGAACCTCTCTTGTGAGTCCAGTTTAGATTCCGATGCTTCACTTCAGGTTTACTGTATACCTTGGACCTTCTTATTGACGATGAAACACAGATATTAAATCCGAATTGAATACAAAAGGCACAATGCCGATTTAAGTACAAGAGGACTGACACTTTTACTTTCTATGATTTGAACCTCTACTGTGAGTTCAGTTTTAGATTCCGATGCTTCACTTCAGGTTTACTGTATCCCTGGGACTTACGTATTGACGATGAAACACAGAAATTGCATCCGAATTTAATACAAAAGGCACAATGCCGCCTTAAGTACAAGGGGACTGACACTCAAACTTTCTATGATTTGAACCTCTCCTGTGAGTCCAGTTTTAGATTCGGATGCTTCACTTCAGGTTTACTGTATCCCTTGGACCTTTTTATTGACGATGAAACATAGAAATAGAATCCGAATTTAATAGAAAAGGCACAATTCCGACTTAAGTACAAGTGGACTGACACTCGAACTTCCTATGATTTGAACCTATCCTGTGAGTCCACTTTTAGATTCCGATGCTTCACTTCAGGTTTACTGTATCCCTTGGACCTTCTTGTTGACGATGAAACAAAGAAATTGCATATGAATTTAATACAAAAGGCACAATACTGGCTTAAGTACAAGCGGACTGACACTCTAACTTTCTATGATTTGAACCTCTCCTGTAAGTCCGGATTTAGATTCCAATGCTTCACTTCTGGTTTACTGTATACCTTTTACCTTCTTATTGACGATGAAACACAGAAATTGCATCCGAATTTAATACAAAAGGCACAATGCCGACTAAAGTACAAGAGGACTGACACTAACATTCTACGATATGAATCTCTCCTGTGAGTCCAGTTTTAGATTCTGATGTTCACTTCAGGTTTACTGTATCCCTTGGACCTTCTTATTGACGATGAAACATAGAAATTGCATCCGAATTTAATACAAAAGGCACATTTCCGACTTAAGTACAAGAGGACTGACACTCCAACTTTCTATGAATTGAACCTCTCCTGTGAGTCCAGTTATAGATTCCGATGCTTCACTTCAGGTTTACTGTATCCCTTGGACCTTCTTATTGACGATGAAACACAGATATTAAACCGAATTGAATACAAAAGGCACAACACTGACTTAAGTACAAGAGGACTGACACTCTAACTTTCTTTGATTTGAACCTCTCCTGTGAGTCCAGTTTTAAATTCGGATGCTTCACTTCAGGTTTACTGTATGCCTTGGAACTTCTTATTGACGATGAAACACAGAAATTGGAACCGATTTTAATACAAAAGGCACAATGCCGACTTCAGTACAAGCGGGCTGACACTCTAACTGTCTATGATTTGAACCTCTCTTGTTAGTCCAGTTTTAGATTCCTTTGTTTCACTTTAGGTTTACTGTATACCTTGGAACTTCTTATTGACGATGGAACACAGAAATTGCATCCGAATTTAATACAAAAGGCATAATTCCGACTTAAGTACAAGCGGACTGATTATCTAACTTTCTATGATTTGGACCTCTCCTGTAAGTCCAGTTTTAGATAACGATGCATCACTTCAGGTTTACTGTACCACTAGGACCTTCTTATTGACGTTGAAACACATAAATAGCATTTGAATTTAATACAAAAGGCACAATGCCGACTTAAGTACAAGAGGACTGACACTCTAACTTTCTATGATTTGAACCTCTCCTGTGAGTCCAGTTTCAGATTCCGATGCTTCACTTCAGGCTTTCTGTTTCCTTGGACGTTCTTATAGACGATGAAACACAGAAATTGCATCCAAATTTAATACAAAAGGCACAATGCGGACTTAAGTACCAGAGGACTAACACTCTAACTCTCTATGATTTGAACCTCTCCTGAGAGTCCAGTTTTAGACTCCGATGCTTCACTTCAGGTTTACTGTATCCCTTGGCCCTTCTTATTGACGATGTTATGTAGAAACTGCATCTGAATTAAATACAAAAGGCACAATGCCGACTTAAGTACAAGAGGGCTGACACTCTAACTTTCTATGATTTGAACCTCTCCTTTGAGTCCAGTTTCAGATTCCGATGCTTCACTTTAGGTTTACTGTATCCCTTGGACCTTCTTATTGACGATGAAACATAGAAATTACATCCGAATTTAATACAAAAGCCACAATTCCGACTTAAGTACAAGGGGACTGACACTCTAACTTTCTATGATTTGAACCTCTCCTGTGAGTCCAGTTATAGATTCCGATGCTTCACTTTAGGTTTACTGTATCCCTTGGACCTTTTTATTGACGATGAAACATAGAAATAGAATCCGAATTTAATACAAAAGGCAAAATTCCGACTTAAGTACAAGTGGACTGACACTCCAACTTCCTCTGATTTGAACCTATCCTGTGAGTCCAGTTTTAGATTCCGATGCTTCACTTCAGGTTTACTGTGTCCCTTGGACCTTCTTGTTGACGATGAAACACAGAAATTGCATCTGAATTTAATACAAAAGGCACAATACTGTTTTAAGTACAAGCGGACTGACACTCGAACTTTCTATGATTTGAACCTCTCTTGTGAGTCCAGTTTAGATTCCGATGCTTCACTTCAGGTTTACTGTATACCTTGGACCTTCTTATTGACGATGAAACACAGAAATTGTATCCGAATTTAAAACAAAAAGCACAATGCCGATTTAAGAACAAGAGGACTGACACTTTAACTTTCTATGATTTGAACCTCTACTGTGAGTTCAGTTTCAGATTCCGATGCTTCACTTCAGGTTTACTGTATCCCTTGGACTTACTTATTGACGATGAAACACAGAAATTGCATCCGAATTTAATACAAAATGCACAATGCCGCCTTAAGTACAAGGGGACTGACTCTTTAACTTTCTATGATTTGAACCTCTCCTGTGAGTCCAGTTATAGATTCCGATGCTTTACTTAAGGTTTACTGTCTCCCTTTGACCTTCTTATTGACGATGAAACACAGATATTACATCCGAATTGAATACAAAAGGCACAATGCCGATTTAAGTACAAGAGGACTGACACTTTTACTTTCTATGATTTGAACCTCTACTGTGAGTTCAGTCTTAGATTCCGATGCTTCACTTCAGGTTTACTGTATCCCTGGGACTTACGTATTGACGATGAAACACAGAAATTGCATCCCAATTTAATACAAAAGGCACAACGCCGCCTTAAGTACAAGGGGACTGACACTCAAACTTTCTATGATTTTAACCTCTCCTGTGAGTCCAGTTTTAGATTCCGATGCTTCACTTAAGGTTTACTGTCTCCCTTTGACCTTCTTATTGACGATGAAACACAGATATTAAATCCGAATTGAATACAAAAGACACAATGCCGATTTAAGTACAAGAGGACTGACACTTTTACTTTCTATGATTTGAACCTCTACTGTGAGTTCAGTTTTAGATTCCGATGCTTCACTTCCGGTTTACTCTATCCGTGGGACCTTCTTATTGACGATGAAACACATGAATTGCATCCGAATTTAATATAAAAGGCACAATGCCGACTTAAGTACAAGAGGACTGACACTCTAACTCTCTCTGATTTGAACCTCTCCTGTGAGTCCAGTTTTAGATTCCGATGCTTCACTTCAGGTTTACTGTATCCCTTGGACTTTCTTATTGACGATGAAACACAGATATTAAATCCGAAATTAATACAAAAGGCAAAACACCGACTTAAGTACAAGAGGACTGACACTCTAACATTCTTTGATTTGAACCTCTCCTGTGAGTCCAGTTTTAGATTCCGATGCTTCACTTCAGGTTTACTGTATCCCTTGGACCTTCTTATTGACGATGAAACATAGAAATTGCATCCGAATTTAATACAAAATGCACAATTCCGACTTAAGTAATAGAGGACTGACACTCCAACTTTCTATGAATTGAACCTCTCCTGTGAGTCCAGTTTTAGATTCCGATGCTTCACTTCAGGTTTAGTGTATCCCTTGGACCTTCTTGTCGACGATGAAACACAGATATTGCATCTGAATTTAATACAAAAGGCACAATACTGGCTTAAGTACAAGCGTACTGACACTCAAACTTTCTAAGATTTGAACCTCTCCTGTGAGTCCAGTTTTAGATTCCGATGCTTCACTTCAGGTTTACTGTATCCCTTGGACCTTCTTATTGACGATGAAACATAGAAATTGCATCCGAATTTAATACAAAAGGCACAATTCCGACTTAAGTACAAGGGGACTGACTCATTAACTTTCTATGATTTGAACCTCTCCTGTGAGTCCAGTTATAGATTCCGATGCTTCACTTCAGGTTTACTGTATCCCTTGGACCTTCTTATTGACGATGAAACACAGTTATTAAATCCGAATTGAATACAAAAGGCACAACACTGACTTAAGTACAAGAGGACTGACACTCTAACTTTCTTTGATTTGAACCTCTCCTGTGAGTCCAGTTTTAAATTCGGATGCTTCACTTCAGCTTTACTGTATGCCTTGGAACTTCTTATTGACGATGAAACACAGAAATTGGAACCGATTTTAATACAAAATTCACAATGCCGACTTAAGTACAAGAGGACTGACACTCTAACTTTTATTATGATTTGAACCTCTCCTGTGAGTCCAGTTTTAGATTCCGATGCTTCACTTCTGGTTTACTGTTTGCCTTGGACCTTCTTATTGACGATGGAACACAGAAATTGCATCCGAATTTAATCCAAAAGGCATAATTCCGACTTAAGTACTAGCGGACTGATTATCTAAGTGTCTATGTTTTGGACCTCACCTGTAAGTCCAGTTTTAGATTCCGGTGCTTCACTTCCGGTTTAGTCTATCCGTGGGACCTTCTTATTGACGATGAAACACATGAATTGCATCCGAATTTAATATAAAAGGCACAATGCCGACTTAAGTACAAGAGGACTGACACTCTAAATCTCTCTGATTTGAACCTCTCCTGTGAGTCCAGTTTTAGATTCCGATGCTTCACTTCAGGTTTACTGTATCCCTTGGACTTTCTTATTGACGATGAAACACAGATATTAAATCCGAAATTAATACAAAAGGCAAAACACCGACTTAAGTAAGGAGGACTGACACTCTAACATTCTTTGATTTGAACCTTTCCTGTGAGTCCAGCTTTAGATTCCGATGCTTCACTTCAGGTTTACTGTATCCCTTGGACCTTCTTATTGACGATGAAACATAGAAATTGCATCCGAATTTAATACAAAAGGCACAATTCCGACTTAAGTACAAGAGGACTGACACTCCAACTTTCTATGAATTGAACCTCTCCTGTGAGTCCAGTTTTAGATTCCGATGCTTCACTTCAGGTTTAGTGTATCCCTTGGACCTTCTTGTTGACGATGAAACACAGATATTGCATCTGAATTTAATACAAAAGGCACAATACTGGCTTAAGTACAAGCGGACTGACAATCAAACTTTCTAAGATTTGAACCTCTCCTGTGAGTCCAGTTTTAGATTCCGATGCTTCACTTCAGGTTTACTGTATCCCTTGGACCTTCTTATTGACGATGAAACATAGAAATTGCATCCGAATTTAATACAAAATGCACAATTCCGACTTTAGTACAAGGGGACTGACTCATTAATTTTCTATGATTTGAACCTCTCCTGTGAGTCCAGTTATAGATTCCGATGCTTCACTTCAGGTTTACTGTATCCCTTGGACCTTCTTATTGACGATGAAACACAGATATTAAATCCGAATTGAATACAAAATTCACAACACTGACTTAAGTACAAGAGGACTGACACTCTAACTTTCTTTGATTTGAACCTCTCCTGTGAGTCCAGTTTTAAATTCTTATGCTTCACTTCAGGTTTACTGTATGCCTTGGAACTTCTTATTGACGATGAAACACAGAAATTGAAACCGATTTTAATACAAAAGGCACAATGCCGACTTAAGTACAAGAGGACTGACACTCTAACTGTCTATGATTTGAACCTCTCTTGTTAGTCCAGTTTTAGATTCCGATGTTTCACTTTAGGTTTACTGTATACCTTGGAACTTCTGATTGACGATGGAACACAGAAATTGCATCCGAATTTAATACAAAAGGCATAATTCCGACTTAAGTACAAGCGGACTGATTATCTAACTTTCTATGATTTGGTCCTCTCCTGTAAGTCCAGTTTTAGATTCCGATGCATCACTTCAGGTTTACTGTACCACTAGGACCTTCTTATGGACGTTGAAACACATAAACTGCATTTGAATTTAATACAAAAGGCACAATGCCGACTTAAGTACAAGAGGACTGACACTCTAACTCTCTATGATTTGAACCTCTCCTGTGAGTCCAGTTTCAGATTCCGATGCTTCACTTCAGGCTTTCTGTTTCCTTGGACGTTCTTATAGACGATGAAACACAGAAATTGCATCCAAATTTAATACAAAAGGCACAATGCGGACTTAAGTACCAGAGGACTAACACTCTAACTCTCTATGATTTGAACCTCTCCTGTGAGTCCAGTTTTAGACTCCGATGCTTCACTTCAGGTTTACTGTATCCCTTGGACCTTCTTATTGACGATGTTACGTAGAAATTGCATCTGAATTAAATACAAAAGGCACAATGCCGACTTAAGTACAAGAGGGCTGACACTCTAACTTTCTATGATTTGAACCTCTCCTGTGAGTCCAGTTTCAGATTCCGATGCTTCACTTTAGGTTTACTGTATCCCTTGGACCTTCTTATTGACGATGAAACATAGAAATTGCATCCGAATTTAATACAAAAGCCACAATTCCGACTTAAGTACAAGAGGACTGACACTCTAACTTTCTATGATTTGAACCTCTACTGTGAGTCCAGTTTTAGATTCCGATGCTTCACTTCAGGTTTACTGTATCTCTAGGACTTACATATTGACGATGAAACACAGAAATTGGATCCGAATTTAATACAAAAGGCACAATGCCGACTTAAGTACAAGAGGACTGACACTCTAACTTTTATTATGATTTGAACCTCTCCTGTGAGCCCAGTTTTAAATTCCGATACTTCACTTCAGGTTTACTGTTTCCTTGGACGTTCTTGTTGACGATGAAACACAGAAATTGCATCCAAATTTAATACAAAAGGCGCAATGCGGACTTAAGTACAAGAGGACTAACACTCTAACTGTCTATGATTTCAACCTCTCTTGTGAGTCCAGTTTTAGATTCCAATGCTTCACTTCAGGTTTACTGTATACCTTGGAACTTCTTCTTGACGATGGAACACAGAAATTGCATCCGAATTTTATACAAAAGGCATAATTCCGACTTAAGTACTAGCGGACTGATTATCTAAGTGTCTATGTTTTGGACCTCACCTGTAAGTCCAGTTTTAGATTCCGGTGCTTCACTTCCGGTTTACTCTATCCGTGGGACCTTCTTATTGACGATGAAACACATGAATTGCATCCGAATTTAATATAAAAGGCACAATGCCGACTTAAGTACAAGAGGACTGACACTCTAACTCTCTCTGATTTGAACCTCTCCTCTGAGTCCAGTTTTAGATTCCGATGCTTCACTTCAGGTTTACTGTATCCCTTGGACTTTCTTATTGACGATGAAACACAGATATTAAATCCGAAATTAATACAAAAGGCAAAACACCGACATAAGTACAAGAGGACTGACACTCTAACATTCTTTGATTTGAACCTCTCCTGTGAGTCCAGTTTTAGATTCCGATGCTTCACTTCAGGTTTACTGTATCCCTTGGACCTTCTTATTGACGATGAAACATAGAAATTGCATCCGAATTTAATACAAAAGGCACAATTCCGACTTAAGTACAAGAGGACTGACTCTCCAACTTTCTATGAATTGAACCTCTCCTGTGAGTCCAGTTTTAGATTCCGATGCTGCACTTCAGGTTTAGTGTATCCCTTGGACCTTCTTGTTGACGATGAAACACAGATATTGCATCTGAATTTAATACAAAAGGCACAATACTGGCTTAAGTACAAGCGGACTGACACTCAAACTTTCTAAGATTTGAACCTCTCCTGTGAGTCCAGTTTTAGATTCCGATGCTTCACTTCAGGTTTACTGTATCCCTTGGACCTTCTTATTGACGATGAAACATAGAAATTGCATCCGAATTTAATACAAAAGGCACAATTCCGATTTAAGTACAAGGGGACTGACTCATTAACTTTCTATGATTTGAACCTCTCCTGTGAGTCCAGTTATAGATTCCGATGCTTCACTTCAGGTTTACTGTATCCCTTGGACCTTCTTATTGACGATGAAACACAGATATTAAATCCGAATTGAATACAAAATTCACAACACTGACTTAAGTACAAGAGGACTGACACTCTAACTTTCTTTGATTTGAACCTCTCCTGTGAGTCCAGTTTTAAATTCGGATGCTTCACTTCAGGTTTACTGTATGCCTTGGAACTTCTTATTGAAGATGGAACACAGAAATTGAAACCGATTTTAATACAAAAGACACAATGCCGACTTAAGTACAAGAGGACTGACACTCTAACTGTCTATGATTTGAACCTCTCTTGTTAGTCCAGTTTTAGATTCCGATGTTTCACTTTAGGTTTACTGTATACCTTGGAACTTCTTATTGACGATGGAACACAGAATTTGCATCCGAATTTAATACAAAAGGCATAATTCCGACTTAAGTACAAGCGGACTGATTATCTAACTTTCTATGATTTGGACCTCTCCTGTAAGTCCAGTTTTAGATTCCGATGCATCACTTCAGGTTTACTGTACCACTAGGACCTTCTTATGGACGTTGAAACACATAAATTGCATTTGAATTTAATATAAAAGGCACAATGCCGACATAAGTACAAGAGGACTGACACTCTAACTCTCTATGATTTGAACCTCTCCTGTGAGTCCAGTTTCAGATTCCGATGCTTCACTTCAGGCTTTCTGTTTCCTTGGACGTTCTTATAGACGATGAAACACAGAAATTGCATCCAAATTTAATACAAAAGGCACAATGCGGACATAAGTACCAGAGGACTAACACTCTAACTCTCTATGATTTGAACCTCTCCTGTGAGTCCAGTTTTAGACTCCGATGCTTCACTTCAGGTTTACTGTATCCCTTGGACCTTCTTATTGACGATGTTACGTAGAAATTGCATTTGAATTAAATACAAAAGGCACAATGCCGACTTAAGTACAAGAGGGCTGACACACTAACTTTCTATGATTTGAACCTCTCCTGTGAGTCCAGTTTCAGATTCCGATGCTTCACTTTAGGTTTACTGTATCCCTTGGACCTACTTATTGACGATGGAACACAGAAATTGGATCCGAATTTAATACAAAATTCACAATGCCGACTTAAGTACAAGAGGACCGACACTCTAACTTTTATTATGATTTGAACCTCTCCTGTGAGTCCAGTTTTAAATTCCGATGCTTCACTTTAGGTTTACTGTTTCCTTGGACGTTCTTATTGACGATGAAACACAGAAATTGCATCCAAATTTAATACAAAAGGCACAATGCGGACTTAAGTACAAGAGGACTAACACTCTAACTCTCTATGATTTGAACCTCTCCTGTGAGTCCAGTTTTAGACTCCGATGCTTCACTTCAGGCTTCCTGTATCCCTTGGACCTTCTTATTGACGATGAAACATAGAAATTGCATCCGAATTTAATACAAAAGGCACAATGCCGACTTAAGTACAAGAGGACTGACACTCTAACTTTCTATGATTTGAACCTCTCCTGTGAGTCCAGTTTTAGATTCCGATGCTTCACTTCAGGTTTACTGTATCCCTTTGACCTTCTTGTTGACGATGAAACACAGAAATTGCATCCGAAAGTAATACAAAAGGCACAATGCCGACTTAAGTACAAAGGGACTCACACCCTAACTCTCTATGATTTGAACCTCTCCTGTGATTCCAGTTATAGATTGCGATGCTTCACTTCAGGTTTACTGTATCCCTTGGACCTTCTTATTGACGATGAAACACAGAAATTGCATCCGAATTTAAAACAAAAGGCACAATATCGACTTAAGTACAATGGTACCGACACTCAAAAGTTTCTTTGATTTGAACCTCTCCTGTGAGTCCAGTTTTAGATTCCGGTGCTTCACTTCAGGTTTACTGTATCCCCTGGACCTTCTTATTGACGATGAAACAAAGAAATTGCATCCGAATTTAATACAAAAGGCACAATACCGACTTAAGTACAAGAGGACTGACACTCTAACTTTCTATGATTTGAACCTCTCCTGAGAGTACAGTTTTACATTCGGATGCTTCACTTCTGGTTTACTGTTTGCCTTGGACCTTCTTATTGACGATGAAACACAGAAATTGCATCCGAATTTAATACAAAAGGCAAATTGCCGACTTAAGTACAAGCGGACTGACACTCTAACTTTCTATGATTTGAACCTCTCTTGTGAGTCCAGTTTTAGATTCCGATACTTCACTTCAGGTTTACTGTATCCCTTGGACCTTCTTGTTGACGATGAAACACAGAAATTGCATCCGAATTTAATACAAAAGGCACAATACTGGCTTAATTACAAGCGGACTGACACTCTAACTTTCTATGATTTGAACCTCTCTTGTGAGTCCAGTTTTAGATTCTGATGCTTCACTTCAGGTTTACTGTATACCTTGGACCTTCTTATTGCCGATGAAACACAGAAATTGCATCCGAATTTAATACAAAAGGCACAATGCCAACTTAAGTACAAGAGGACTGACACTCTAACTTTCTATGATATGAACCTCTCCTGTGAGTCCAGTTTTAGATACCGATGCTTCACTTCAGGTTTACTATATCCCTTGGACATTCTTATTGACGATGAAACACAGAAATTGCATCCGAATTTAAAACAAAAGGCACAATGCCGACTTAAGTACAAGAGGACTGACACTCTAACATTCTTTGATTTGAACCTCTCCTGTGAGTCCAGTTATAGATTCCGATGCTTCACTTCAGGTTTACTGTCTCCCTTGGAACGTCTTCTTGACGATGGAACACAGATATTGCATCCGAATTTAATACAAAAGGCATAATTCCGACTTAAGTACAAGCGGACTGATTATCTAGGTGTCTATGTTTTGGACCTCACCTGTAAGTCCAGTTTTAGATTCCGGTGCTTCACTTCCGGTTTACTGTATCCCTAGGACCTTCTTATTGACGATGAAACACATGAATTGCATCCGAATTTAATATAAAAGGCACAATGCCGACTTAAGTACAAGAGGACTGACACTGTAACTTTTATTATGATTTGAACCTCTCCTGTGAGCCCAGTTTTAAATTCCGATACTTCACTTCAGGTTTACTGTTTCCTTGGACGTTCTTATTGACGATGAAACACAGAAATTGCATCCAAATTTAATACAAAAGGCGCAATGCGGACTTAAGTACAAGAGGACTAACACTCTAACTGTCTATGATTTGAACCTCTCTTGTGAGTCCAGTTTTAGATTCCGATGCTTCACTTCAGGTTTACTGTATACCTTGGAACTTCTTCTTGACGATGGAACACAGAACTTGCATCCGAATTTAATACAAAAGCATAATTCCGACTTAAGTAGAAGCGGACTGATTATCTAACTTTCTATGATTTGGACCTCTCCTGAAAGTCCAGTTTTAGATTCCGATGCTTCACTTCCGGTTTACTGTATCCCTTGGACCTTCTTATTGACGATGAAACACATAAATTGCATCCGAATTTAATACAAAAGGCGCAATGCGGACTTAAGTTCAAGAGGACTAACACTCTAACTTTCTATGATTTGAACCTCTCCTGTGAGTCCACTTTTACATTCGGATGCTTCACTTCAGGTTTACTGTATGTCTTGGACCTTCTTATTGACGATGAAACACACAAATTGCATCCCAATTTAATACAAAAGGCACATTGCCGACTTAAGTACAAGCGGACTGACACTCTAACTTTCTCTGATTTGAACCTCTCTTGTGAGTCCAGTTTTAGATTCCGATGCTTCACTTCAGGTTTACTGTATACCTTGGAACATCTTATTGACGATGGAACACAGAAATTGCATCCGAATTTAATACAAATGGCACAATGCCGACTTAAGTACAAGCGGACTGACACTATAGCTTTCTATGATTTAAACCTCTCTTGTGAGTCCAGTTTTATATTCCGATGCTTCACTTCAGGTTTACTGTATACCTTGGAACTTCTTGTTGACGATGGAACACAGAAATTGCATCAGAATTTAATACAAAAGGCATAATTCAAACTTAAGTACAAGCGGACTGATTATCTAACTTTCTATGATTTGGACCTCTCCTGTAAGTCCAGTTTTAGATTCCGATGCTTCACTTCCTGTTTACTGTATCCCTTGGACCTTCTTATTGACGATGAAACACATAAATTGCATCCGAATTTAATACAAAAGGCACAATGCCGACTTAAGTACAAGAGGACTGACAATCTAACTCTCTATGATTTGAACCTCTCCTGTGAGTCCAGTTTTAGATTCCGATGCTTCACTTCAGGTTTACTGTATCCCTTGGTCTTTCTTATTGACGATGAAACACAGATATTAAATCCGTAATTAATACAAAAGGCAAAACACCGACTTAAGTACAAGAGGACTGACACTCTAACATTCTTTGATTTGAACCTCTCCTGTGAGTCCAGTTATAGATTCCGATGCATCACTTCAGGTTTACTGTATCCCTTGGAACGTCTTCTTGGCGATGGAACACAGAAATTGCATCCGAATTTAATACAAAAGGCATAATTCCGACTTAAGTACAAGCGGACTGATTATCTAAGTGTCTATGTTTTGGACCTCACCTGTAAGTCCAGTTTTAGATTCCGGTGCTTCACTTCCGGTTTACTGTATCCCTTGGACCTTCTTATTGACGATGAAACACATGAGTTGCATCCGAATTTAATATAAAAGGCACAATGCCGACTTAAGTACCAGAGGACTGACACTCTAACTCTCAATGATTTGAACCTCTCCTGTGAGTCCAGTTTTAGAATCCGATGCTTCACTTCAGGTTTACTGCATCCCTTGGACCTTCTTATTGACGATGAAACACAGAAATTGGATCCGAATTTAATACAAAAGGCACAATGACGACTTAAGTACAAGATGACTGACACTCTAACTTTTATTATGATTTGAACCTCTCCTGTGAGTCCAGTTTTAGATTCCGATGCTTCACTTCAGGTTTACTGTATCCCTTGGTCTTTCTTATTGACGATGAAACACAGATATTAAATCCGAAATTAATACAAAAGGCAAAACACCGACTTAAGTACAAGAGGACTGACACTCTAACATTCTTTGATTTGAACCTCTCCTGTGAGTCCAGTTATAGATTCCGATGCATCACTTCAGGTTTACTGTATCCCTTGGAACGTCTTCTTGACGATGGAACACAGAAATTGCATCCGAATTTAATACAAAAGGCATAATTCCGACTTAAGTACAAGCGGACTGATTATCTAAGTGTCTATGTTTTGGACCTCACCTGTAAGTCCAGTTTTAGATTCCGGTGCTTCACTTCCGGTTTACTGTATCCCTTGGACCTTTTTATTGACGATGAAACACATGAGTTGCATCCGAATTTAATATAAAAGGCACAATGCCGTCTTAAGTACCAGAGGACTGACACTCTAACTCTCTATGATTTGAACCTCTCCTGTGAGTCCTGTTTTAGATTCCGATGCTTCACTTCAGGTTTACTGCATCCCTTGGACCTTCTTATTGACGATGAAACACAGAAATTGCATCCAAATTTAGTACAAAAGGCGCAATGCGGACTTAAGTACAAGAGGACTAACACTCTAACTGTCTACGATTTGAACCTCTCTTGTGAGTCCAGTTTTAGATTCCGATGCTTCACTTCAGGTTTAATGTATACCTTGGAACTTCTTCTTGACGATGGAACACAGAACTTGCATCCGAATTTAATACAAAAGCATAATTCCGACTTAAGTAGAAGCGGACTGATTATCTAACTTTCTATGATTTGGACCTCTCCTGAAAGTCCAGTTTTAGATTCCGATGCTTCACTTCCGGTTTACTGTATCCCTTGCACCTTCTTATTGACGATGAAACACATAAATTGCATCCGAATTTAATACAAAAGGCACAATGCGGACTTAAGTACAAGAGGACTAACACTCTAACTCTCTATGATTTGAACCTCTCCTGTGAGTCCAGTTTTAGATTCCGATGCTTCACTTCCGGTTTACTGCATCCCTTGGACCTTCTTATTGACGATGAAACACAGAAATTTTATCCGAATTTAATACAAAAGGCACATTGCCGACTTAAGTACAAGAGGACTAACACTGTAACTCTCTATGATTTGAACCTCTCCTGTGAGTCCAGTTTTAGACTCCGATGCTTCACTTGAGGTTTACTGTATCCCTTGGACCTTCTTATTGACGATGAAACATAGAAATTGCATCCGAATATAATACAAAAGGCACATTGCCGACTTAAGTACAAGAGGAGTGACACTCTAACTTTCTATGATTTGAACCTCTCCTGTGAGTCCAGTTTTAGATTCAGATGCTTCACTTCAGGTTTACTGTATCCCTTGGACCTTCTTGTTGACGATGAAACACAGAAATTGCATCCGAATTTAAAACAAACGGCACAATATCGACTTAAGTACAATGGTACCGACACTCTAAATTTCTTTGATTTGAACCTCTCCTGTGAGTCCAGTTTTAGATTCCGATGCTTCACTTCAGGTTTACTGTATACCCTGGACCTTCTTATTGACGATGAAACAAAGAAATTGCATCCGAATTTAATACAAAAGGCACAATATCGACTTAAGTACAAGAGGACTGACACTCTAACTTTCTATGATTTGAACCTCTCCTGTGAGTACAGTTTTACATTCGGATGCTTCACTTCTGGTTTACTGTTTGCCTTGGACTTTCTTATTGACGATGAAACACAGAAATTGCATCCGAATTTAATACAAAAGGCACATTGCCGACTTAAGTACAAGCGGACTGACACTCTAACTTTCTATGATTTGAACCTCTCTTGTGAGTGCAGTATAAGATTCCGATACTTTACTTCAGGTTTACTGTATCCCTTGGACCTTCTTGTTGACGATGAAACACAGAAATTGCATCCGAATTTAATACAAAAGGCACAATACTGGCTTAAGTACAAGCGGACTGACACGCTAACTTTCTATGATTTGAACCTCTCTTGTGGGTCCAGTTTTAGATTCCGATGCTTCACTTCAGGTTTACTGTATACCTTGGACCTTCTTATTGCCGATGAAACACAGAAATTGCATCCGAATTTAATACAAAAGGCACGTTGCCAACTTAAGGACAAGAGGACTGACACTCTAACTTTCTATGATATGAACCTCTCCTGTGAGTCCAGTTTTAGATTCCGATGCTTCACTTCAGGTTTACTATATCCCTTGGACATTCATATTGACGATGAAACACAGAAATTGCATCCGAATTTAAAACAAAAGGCACAATGCCGACTTAAGTACAAGAGGACTGACATTCTAACTTTCTATGATTAGAACCTCTACTGTGAGTCCAGTTTTAGATTCCGATGCTTCACTTCAGGTTTACTGTATCCCTTGGACCTTCTTATTGACGATGAAACACAGAAATTGGATCCGAATTTAATACAGAAGGCACAATGCCGACTTAAGTACAAGAGGACTGACACTCTAACTTTTATTATGATTTGAACCTCTCCTGTGAGCCCAGTTTTAAATTCCGTTACTTCACTTCAGGTTTACTGTTTCCTTGGACGTTCATATTGACGATGAAACACAGAAATTGCATCCAAATTTAATACAAAAGGCGCAATGCGGACTTAAGTACCTGAGGACTAACACTCTAACTGTCTATGATTTGAACCTCTCTTGTGAGTCCAGTTTCAGATTCCGATGCTTCACTTCAGGTTTACTGTATACCTTGGAACTTCTACTTGACGATGGAACACCGAACTTGCATCCGAATTTAATACAAAAGCATCATTCCGACTTAAGTAGAAACGGACTGATTATCTAACTTTCTATGATTTGGACCTCTCCTGAAAGTCCAGTTTTAGATTCCGATGCTTCACTTCCGGTTTACTGTATCCCTTGGACCTTCTTATTGACGATGAAACACATAAATTGCATCCGAATTTACTACAAAAGGCACAATGCGGACTTAAGTACAAGAGGACTAACACTCCAACTCTCTATGATTTGAACCTCTCCTGTGAGTCCAGTTTAAGATTCCGATGCCTTTCTTCAGGTTTACTGTATCCCTTGGACCTTCTTATTGACGATGAAACACAGAAATTGGATCCGAATTTAATACAAAAGGCACAATGCCGACTTAAGTACAAGAGGACTGACACTATAAATTTTATTATGATTTGAACCTCTCCTGTGAGTCCAGTTTTAAATTCCGATGCTTCACTTCAGGTTTACTGTTTCCTTGGTCGTTCTTATTGACGATGAAACACAGAAATTGCATCCAAATTTAATACAAAAGGCACAATGCGGACTTAAGTACAAGAGGACTAACACTGTAACTCTCTATGATTTGAACCTCTCCTGTGAGTCCAGTTTTAGACTCCGATGCTTCACTTGAGGTTTACTGTATTCCTTGGACCTTCTTGTTGACGATGAAACATAGAAATTGCATCCGAATATAATACAAAAAGCACAATGCCGACTTAAGTACAAGAGGACTGACACTCTAACTTTCTATGATTTGAACCTCTCCTGTGTCTCCAGTTTTAGATTCCGATGCTTCACTTCAGGTTTACTGTATCCCTTGGACCTTCTTGTTCACGATGAAACACAGAAATTGCATCCGAATTTAATACAAAAGGCACAATGCCGACTTAAGTACAAGAGGACTGACACTCTAACTTTTATTATGATTTGAACCTCTCCTGTGAGCCCAGTTTTAAATTCCGATACATCACTTCAGGTTTACTGTTTCCCTGGACGTTTTTATTGACGATGAAACACAGAAATTGCATCCAAATTTAATACAAAAGGCGTAATGCGGACTTAAGTACTAGAGGACTAACACTCTAACTGTCTATGATTTGAACCTCTCTTGTGAGTCCAGTTTTAGATTCCGATGCTTCACTTCAGGTTTACTGTATACCTTGGAACTTCTTCTTGACGATGGAACACAGAACTTGCATCCGAATTTAATACAAAAGCATAATTGCGACTTAAGTAGAAGAGGACTGATTATCTAACTTTCTATGATTTGGACCTCTCCTGAAAGTCCAGTTTTAGATTCCGATGCTTCACTTCCGGTTTACTGTATCCCTTGGACCTTCTTATTGACGATGTAACACATAAATTGCATCCGAATTTAATACATAATGCAAAATGCCGACTAAGGTACAAGAGGACTTACACTCTAACTCCCTATGATTTGAACCTCTCCTGTGAGTCCAGCCTTAGACTCCGATGCTTCACTTGAGGTTTACTGTATCCCTTGGACCTTCTTATTGACGATGAAACATAGAAATTGCATCCGAATATAATACAAAAGGCACAATGCCGACTTAAGTACAAGAGGACTGACACTCTAACATTCTTTGACTTGAACCTCTCCTGTGAGTCCAGTTATAGTTTCCGATGCTTCACTTCAGGTTTACTGTATCCCTTGGAACGTCTTCTTGACGATGGAACACAGAAATTGCATCCGAATTTAATACAAAAGTCGTAATTCCGACTTAAGTACAAGCGGACTGATTATCTAAGTGTCTATGTTTTGGACCTCACCTGTAAGTCCAGTTTTAGATTCCGGTGCTTCACTTCCGGTTTACTGTATCCCTTGGACCTTCTTATTGACGATGAAACACATGAATTGCATCCGAATTTAATATAAAAGGCACAATGCCGACTTAAGTACAAGAGGACTGACACTCTAACTTTTATTATGATTTGAACCTCTCCTGTGAGCCCAGTTTTAAATTCCGTTACTTCACTTCAGGTTTACTGTATACCTTGGAACTTCTTCTTGACGATGGAACACCGAACTTGCATCCGAATTTAATACAAAAGCATAATTCCGACTTAAGTAGAAGCAGACTGATTATCTAACTTTCTATGATTTGGACCTCTCCTGAAAGTCCAGTTTTAGATTCCGATGCTTCACTTCCGGTTTACTGTATCCCTTGGACCTTCTTATTGACGATGAAACACATAAATTGCACCCGAATTTAATACAAAAGGCACAATGCGGACTTAAGTACAAGAGGACTAACACTCTAACTCTCTATGATTTGAACCTCTCCTGTGAGTCCAGTTTTAGATTCCGATGCTTCACTTCCGGTTTACTGTATCCCTTGGACCTTGTTATTGACTATGAAACACATAAATTGCATCCGAATTTAATACAAAACGCAAAATGCCGACTTAAGTACAAGAGGACTTACACTCTAACTCTCTATGATTTGAACCTCTCCTGTGAGTCCAGTTTAAGACTCCGATGCCTTACTTCAGGTTTACTGTATCCCTTGGACCTTCTTATTGACGATGAAACACAGAAATTGGATCCGAATTTAATACAAAAGGCACAATGCCGACTTAACTACAAGAGGACTGACACTATAACTTTTATTATGATTTGAACCTCTCCTGTGAGTCCAGTTTTAAATTCCGATGCTTCACTTCAGGTTTACTGTTTCCTTGGTCGTTCTTATTGACGATGAATCACAGAAATTGCTTCCAAATTTAATACAAAAGGCACAATGCGGACTTAAGTACAAGAGAACTAACATTGTAACTCTCTATGATTTGAACCTCTCCTGTGAGTCCAGTTTTAGACTCCGATGCTTCACTTGAGGTTTACTGTATCCCTTGGACCTTCTTATTTTCGATGAAACATAGAAATTGCATCCGAATATAATACAAAAGGCACAATGCCGACTTAAGTACAAGAGGACTGACACTCTAACTTTCTATGATTTGAACCTCTCCTGTGTCTCCAGTTTTAGATTCCGATGCTTCACTTCAGGTTTACTGTATCCCTTGGACGTTCTTGTTCACGATGAAACACAGAAATTGCATCCTAATTTAATACAAAAGGCACAATGCCGACTTAAGTCCAAGAGGGCTGACACTCTAACTTTTATTATGATTTGAACCTCTCCTGTGAGCCCAGTTTTAAATTCCGATACTTCACTTCAGGTTTACTGTTTCCTTGGACGTTCTTATTGACGATGAAACACAGAAATTGCATCCAAATTTAATACAAAAGGCGCAATGCGGACTTAAGTACTAGAGGACTAACACTCTAACGGTCTATGATTTGAACCTCTCTTGTGAGTCCAGTTTTAGATTCCGATGCTTCACTTCAGGTTTACTGTATACCTTGGAACCTCTTCTTGACGATGGAACACAGAACTTGCATCCGAATTTAATACAAAAGCATAGTTCCGACTTAAGTAGAAGCGGACTGATTATCTAACTTTCTATGATTTGGACCTCTGCTGAAAGTCCAGTTTTAGATTCCGATGCTTCACTTCCGATTTAATGTATCCCTTGGACCTTCTTATTGACGATGAAACCCATAAATTGCATCCGAATTTAATACAAAAGGCACAATGCGGACTTAAGTACAAGAGGACTAACACTCTAACTCTCTATGATTTGAACCTCTCCTGTGAGTCCAGTTTTAGATTCCGATGCTTCACTTCCGGTTTACTGTATCCCTTGGACCTTCTTATTGACGATGTAACACATAAATTGCATCCGAATTTAATACAAAACGCAAAATGCCGACTTAAGTACAAGAGGACTTACACTGTAACTCTCTATGATTTGAACCTCTCCTGTGAGTCCAGTTTAAGATTCCGATGCCTTACTTCAGGTTTACTGTATCCCTTGGACCTTCTTATTGACGATGAAACACAGAAATTGGATCCGAATTTAATACAAAAGGCACAATGCCGACTTAAGTACAAGAGGACTGACACTCTAACTTTCTATCATTTGAACCTCTCCTGTGTCTCCAGTTTTAGATTCCGATGCTTCACTTCAGGTTTACTGTATCCCTTGGACCTTCTTGTTCACGATGAAACACAGAAATTGCATCCGAAATTAACACAAAAGGCACAATGCCGACTGAAGTACAAAAGGACTCACACCCTAACTCTCTATGATTTGAACCTCTCCTGTGAGTCCAGGTTTAAATTCCGATGCTTCACTTCAGGTTTTCTGTATCCCTTGGACCTGATTATCGACGATGAAACACAGAAATTGCATCCGAATTTAAAACAAAAGGCACAATACCGACTTAAGTACAAGGGTACCGACACGCTAACTTCCTTAGGTTTGAACCCCTTCCTGTGAGTCCAGTTTCAGATTCCGATGCTTCACTTCAGGTTTACTGTATCCCCTGGACCATCTTATTGACGATGAAACACAGAAATTGCATCCGAATTTAACGCAAAATGCACAATACCGACTTAAGTACAAGTGGACTGACACTCTAACTTTCTATGATTTGAACCTCTCCTGTGAGTCCAGTTTTACATTCGGATGCTTCACTTCAGGTTTACTGTATGTCTTGGACCTTCTTATTGACGAAGAAACACAGAAATTGCATCCGAATTTAATACAAATGGCACAATGCCGACTTAAGTACAAGCGGACTGACACTATAACTTTCTATGATTTAAACCTCTCTTGTGAGTCCAGTTTTAGATTCCGATGCTTCACTTCAGGTTTACTGTATACCTTGGAACTTCTTGTTGACGATGGAACACAGAAATGGCATCAGAATTTAATACAAAAGCATAATTCCGACTTAAGCACAAGCGGACTGATTATCTAACTTTCTATGATTTGGACCTCTCCTGTAAGTCCAGTTTTAGATTTCGATGCTTCACTTCCTGTTTACTGTATCCCTTGGACCTGATTATCGACGATGAAACACAGAAATTGCATCCGAATTTAAAACAAAAGGCACAATACCGACTTAAGTACAAGGGTACCGACACGCTAATTTCCTTAGGTTTGAACCCCTTCCTGTGAGTCCAGTTTCAGATTCCGATGCTTCACTTCAGGTTTACTGTATCCCCTGGACCATCTTATTGACGATGAAACACAGAAATTGCATCCGAATTTAACGCAAAATGCACAATACCGACTTAAGTACAAGAGGACTAACACTCTATCTCTCTATGATTCGAACCTCGCCTGTGAGTCCAGTTTTAGACTCCGATGCTTCACTTCAGGTTTACCGTATCCCTTGGACCTAATTATTGACGATGAAACACAGAAATTGCATCCGAATTCAAAACAAAAGGCACAATACCGACTTAAGTACAAGGGTACCGACACTCTAAATTTGTTTGATTTGAACCTATCCTGTGAGTCCAGTTTTAGATTCCGATGCTTCACTTCAGGTTTACTGTATCCCCTGGACCTTCTTATTGACGATGAAACACAGAAATTGCATCCGATTTTAATACAAAAGGCACAATACCGACATAAGTACAAGAGGACTGACACTCTAACTTTCTATGATTTGAACCTCTCCTGTGAGTACAGTTTTACATTCGGATGCTTCACTTCAGGTTTACTGTATGCCTTGGACCTACTTATTGACGATGAAACACAGAAATTGCATCCGAATTTAATACAAAAGGCACATTGCCGACTTAAGTACAAGCGGACTGACACTCTAACTTTCAATGATTTGAACCTCTCTTGTGAGTCCAGTTTTAGATTCCGATGCTTCACTTAATTATTACTGTATACTTTGGAACATCTTATTGACGATGGAACACAGAAATTGCACCCGAATTTTATACAAAAGGCACAATTCCGACTTAAGTACAAGATGACTGACACTCCAACTTTCTATGATTTGAACCTCTCCAGTGGGTCCAGTTTTGGATTCCGATACTTCACTTCAGGTTTACTTTATCCCTTGGACTTTCTTGTTGACGATGAAACACAGAAATTGCATCCGAATTTAATAGAAAAGGCACAATACTGGCTTAAGTACAAGCGGACTGACACTCTAACTTTCTATGATTTGAACCTCTCTTGTGAGTCCAGTTTTAGATTCCGATGCTTCACTTAAGGATTACTGTATACTTTGGAACATCTTATTGACGATGGAACACAGAAATTGCACCCGAATTTTATACAAAAGGCACAATTCCCACTTAAGTACAAGATGACAGACACTCCAACTTTCTATGATTTGAACCTCTCCTGTGAGTCCAGTTTTGGATTCCGATACTTCACTTCACGTTTACTTTATCCCTTGGACCTTCTTGTTGACGATGAAACACAGAAATTGCATCCGAATTTAATAGAAAAGGCACAATACTGGCTTAAGTACAAGCGGACTGACACTCTAACTTCCTATGATTTGAACCTCTCTTCTGAGTATAGTTTTAGATTCCGATGCTTCACTTCAGGTTTACTGTATACCTTGGACCTTCTTATTGCCGATGAAACACAAAAATTACATCCGAATTTAATACAAAAGGCACAATGCCAACTTAAGTACAAGAGGACTGACACTCTAACTTTCTATGATATGAACCTCTCCTGTGAGTCCAGTTTTAGATTCCGATGCTTCACTTCAGGTTTACTGTATCCCTTGGACTTTCTTATTGACGATGAAACACAGAAATTGCATCCGAATTTAAAACAAAAGGCACAATGCCGACATAAGTACAAGAGGACTGACACTCTAACTTTCTATGATCTGAACCTCTACTGTGAGTCCAGCTTTAGATTCCGATGCTTCACTTCAGGTTTACTGTACCTCTTGGACTTACATATTGACGATGAAACACAGGTATTGCATCCGAATTTAATAGAAAAGGCACAATGCCGTTTTAAGTACAAGGAGACTGACTCTCTAACTTTCTATGATTTGAACCTCTCCTATGAGTCCAGTTATAGATACCGATGCTTCACTTCAGGTTTACTGTATCCCTTGGACCTTCTTGTTGACTATGAAACACAGATATTAAATCCGAATTTAATACAAAAGGCAAAACTCCGACTTCAGTACAAGAAGACTGACACTCTAACTTTCGTTGATATGAACCTCTCCTGTGAGTTCAGTTATAGAATTCCGATGCTTCTTTTAAGGTTTACTGTATCCCTTGGAACTTCTTCTTAATGATGGAAAACAGAAATTGCCTCCAAATTTAATACAAAAGGCACAATGCGGACTTAAGTACAAGAGGACTAACACTCAAATTCTCTATGATTTGAACCTCTCCTGTGAGTCCAGTTTTAGACTCCGATGCTTCACTTCAGGTTTACTGTATCCCTTGGACCTTCTTATTGACGATGAAATGTAGAGATTGCATCCGAATTTAATACAAAAGGCACAATGCCGACTTAAGTACAAGGGGACTGACACTCTAAATTTCTTTGATTTGAACCTCTCCTGTGAGTCCAGTTTTAGATTCCGATGCTTCACTTCAGGTTTACTGTATCCCTTGGACCTTCTTGTTGACGATGAAACACAGAAATTGCATCCGAAATTAATACAAAAGGCACAATGCCGACTTAAGTACAAAAGGACTCACACCCTAACTCTCTATGATTTGAACCTCTCCTGTGAGTCCAGTTTTAGATTCCGATGCTTCACTTCAGGTTTTCTGTATCTCTTGGACCTGATTTTTGACGATGAAACACAAAAATTCCATCCGAATTTAAAACAAAAGGCACAATACCGACTTCAGTACAAGGGTACCGACACTCTAAATTTCTTTGATTTGAACCTCTCCTGTGAGTCCAGTTTTAGATTCCGATGCTTCACTTCAGGTTTACTGTATCCCCTGGACCTTCTTATTGACGATGAAACACAGAAATTGCATCCGAATTTAATACAAAAGGCACAATACCTACTTAAGTACAAGAGGACTGACACTCTAACTTTCTATGATTTGAACCTCTCCTGTGAGTACAGTTTTACATTCCGATGCTTCACTTCAGGTTTACTGTATGCCTTGGACCTTCTTATTGACGATGAAACACAGAAATTGCATCCGAATTTAATACAAAAGGCACATTGCCGACTTAAGTACATGCGGACTGACACTCTAACTTTCTATGATTTGAACCTCTCTTGTGAGTCCAGTTTTAGATTCCGATGCTTCACTTAAGGATTACTGTATACCTTGGAACATCTTATTGACGACGGAACACAGAAATAGCACCCGAATTTTATACAAAAGGCACAATTCCGACTTAAGTACAAGATGACTGACACTCCATCTATCTATGATTTGAACCTCTCCTGTGAGACCAGTTTTGGATTCCGATACGTCACTTCAGGTTTACTGTATCCCTTGGACCTTCTTGTTGACGATGAAACACAGAAATTGCATCCGAATTTAATACAAAAGGCACAATACTGGCTTAAGTTCAAGCGGACGGACACTCTAACTTTCTATGATTTGAACCTCTCTTGTGAGTCCAGTTTTAGATTCCGATGCTTCACTTCAGGTTTACTGTATACCTTGGACCTTCTTATTGCCGATGAAACACAGAAATTGCATCCGAATTTTATACAAAAGGCACAATGCCAACTTATGTACAAGAGGACTGACACTCTAACTTCCTATGATTTGAACCTCTACTGTGAGCCCAGTTTTAGATTCCGATGCTTCACTTCAGGTTTACTGTATCCCTAGGACCTTCTTATTGACGATGAAACACAGAAATTGCATCCGAATTTAAAACAAAAAGCACAATGCCGACTTAAGTACAAGGGGACTGACTCTCTAACTTTCTATGATTTGAACCTCTCTTGTGAGTCCAGTTATAGATTCCGATGCTTCACTTCAGGTTTACTGTATCCCTTGGACCTTCTTATTGACGACTAAACACAGATATTAAATCCGAATTTAATACAAAAGGCACAATGCCGACTTAGGTACAAGCGGACTGACACTATAACTTTCTATGATTTGAACCTCTCTTGTGAGTCCAGTTTTAGATTCCGATGCTTCACTTCAGGTTTACTGTATACCGTGGAACTTCTTGTTGACGATGGAACACTGAAATTACATCAGAATTTAATACAAAAGGCATAATTCCGACTTAAGTGCAAGCGGACTGATTTTCTAACTTTCTATGATTTGGACCTCTCCTGTAAGTCCAGTTTTAGATTCCGATGCTTCACTTCCTGTTTACAGTATCCCTTGGACCTTCTTATTGACGATGAAACACATAAATTGAATCCGAAGTTAATACAAAAGGCACAATGCCGACTTAAGTACAAGATGACTGACACTCTATTTCTCTATGATTTGAACCTCTCCTGTGAGTCCAGTTTTAGATTCCGATGCTTTACTTCAGGTTTACTGCATCCCTTTGACCTTCTAATTGACGATGAAACACAGAAATTGGATCCGAATTTAATACAAAAGGCACAATACCGACTGAAGTACAAGAGGACTGACACTCTAACTTTTATTATGATTTGAACCTCTCCTGTGAGTCCACCTTTAAATTCCGATGCTTCACTTCAGGTTTACTGTTTCCTTGGACGTTCTTATTGACGATGAAACACAGAAATTGCATCCAAATTTAATACAAAAGGCACAATGCGGACATAAGTACAAGAGGTCTAACACTCTAACTCTCTATGATTTGAACCTCTCCTGTGAGTCCAGTTTTAGACTCCGATGCTTAACTTCAGGTTTCCCGTATCCCTTGGACCTGATTATTGATGATGAAACACAGAAATTGCATCCAAATATAAAACAAAAGGCACAATACCGACTTAAGTACAAGGGTACCGACACTCTAAATTTCTTTGATTTGAACCTCTCCTGTGAGTCCAGTTTTAGATTCCGATGCTTCACTTCAGGTTTACTGTATCCCCTGGACCTTCTTATTGACGATGAAACACAGGAATTGCATCCGATTTTAATACAAAAGGCACAATACCGACATAAGTACAAGAGGACTGACACTCTAACTTTCTATGATTTGAACCTCTCCTGTGAGTACAGTTTTACATTCGGATGCTTCACTTCAGGTTTACTGTATGCCTTGGACCTTCTTATTGACGATGAAACACAGAAACTGCATCCGAATTTAATACAAAAGGCACATTGCCAACTTAAGTACAAGCGTACTGACACTCTAACTTTCTATGATTTAAACCTCTCTTGTGAGTCCAGTTTTAGATTCCGATGCTTCACTTAAGGATTACTGTATACCTTGGAACATCTTATTGACGATGAAACACAGAAATTGCATCCAAATTTAATACAAAAGGCAGAATGCGGACTTAAGTACAAGAGGACTAACACTCTAACTCTCTATGATTTGAACCTCTCCTGTGAGTCCAGTTTTAGATTCCGATGCTTTACTTCAGGTTTACTGCATCCCTTGGACCTTCTTATTGAGATGAAACACAGAAATTGGATCCGAATTTAATATAAAAGGGACAATGCCGACTTAAGTACAAGAGGACTGACACTCTAACTTTTATTATGATTTGAACCTCTCCTGTGAGTCCAGTTTTAAATTCCGATGCTTCACTTCAATTTTACTGTTTCCTTGGACGTTCTTATTGACGATGAAACAAAGAAATTGCATCCAAAATTGATACAAAAGGCACAATGCGGACTTAAGTACAAGAGGACTAACAATCTAATTCTCTATGATTTGAACCTCTCCTGTGAGTCCAGTTTTACACTCCGATTCTTCACTTCAGGTTTACTGTATCCCTTGGACCTTCTTATTGACGATGAAACATAGAGATTGCATCCGAATTTAATACAAAAGGCACAATGCCGACTTAAGTACAAGAGGACTGACACTCTAAATTTCTATGATTTGAACCTCTCCTGTGAGTCCAGTTTTAGATTCCGATGTTTCACTTCAGGTTTACTGTATCCCTTGGACCTTCTTGTTGACGATGAAACACAGATATTGCATCCGAAATTAATACAAAAGGCACAATGCCGACTTAAGTACAAAAGGACTCACACCCTAACTCTCTATGATTTGAACCTCACCTGTGAGTACAGTTTTACATTCGGATGCTTCACTTCAGGTTTACTGTATGCCTTGGATCTTCTTATTGACGATGAAACACAGAAATTGCATCCGAATTTAATACAAAAGGAACATTGCCGACTTAAGTACAAGCGGACTGACACTTTAACTTTCTATGAATTGAACCTCTCTTGTGAGTCCAGTTTTAGATTCCGATGCTTCACTTAAGGTTTACTGTATACCGTGGAACATCTTGTTGACGATGGAACACAGAAATTGCACCCGAATTTAATACAAAAGGCACAATTCCGACTTAAGTACAAGATGACTGACACTCCAACTTTCTATGATTTGAGCCTCTCCTGTGAGTCCAGTTTTAGATTCCGATACTTCACTTCAGGTTTACTGTATCCCTTGGACCTTCTTGTTTACGATGAAACACAGAAATTGCATCCGAATTTAATACAAAAATCACAATACTGGCTTAAGTTCAAGCGGACTGACACTCTAACTATCTTTGATTTGAACCTCTCTTGTGAGTCCAGTTTTAGATTCCGATGCTTCACTTCAGGCTTACTGTATACCTTGGACCTTCTTATTGCCGATGAAACACAGAAATTGCATCCGAATTTAATACAAAAGGCACAATGCCAACTTAAGTACAAGAGGACTGACACTCTAACTTTCTATGATATGAACCTCTCCTGTGAGTCCAGTTTTAGATTCCGATGCTTCACTTCAGGTTTACTGTATCCCTTGGACCTTCTTATTGACGATGAAACACAGAAATTGCATCCGAATTTAAAACAAAAGACACAATGCCGACTTAAGTACAAGAGGACTGACACTCTAACTTTCTATGATTTGAACCTCCACTGTGAGACCAGTTTTAGATTCCAATGCTTCACTTCAGGTTTACTGTATCTCTTGGGCTTACATATTGACGATGAAACACAGATATTGCATCCGAAATTAATACAAAAGGCACAATGCCGGCTTAAGTACAAGGGGACAACTCTCTAACTTTCTATGATTTGAACCTCTCTTGATAGTCCAGTTATAGATTCCGATGCTTCACTTCAGGTTTACTGTATCCCTTGGACCTTCTTATTGACGATGAAACACAGATATTAAATCCGAATGTAATACAAAAGGCAAAACACCGACTTAAGTACAAGAGGACTGACACTCTAACTTTCTTTGATTTGAACCTCTCCTGTGAGTCCAGTTACAGATTCCGATGCTTCACTTCAGGTTTACTGTATCCCTTGGAAGTTCTACTTGACGATGGAACACAGAAATTGCATCCGAATTTAATACAAAAGGCATAATTCCGACTTAAGTACAAGCGGACTGATTATCTAACTTTCTATGATTTGGACCTCTCCTGTAAGTCCAGTTTTAGATTCCGATGCTTCACTTGAGGTTTACTGTATACCTTGGACCTTCTTATTGACGATAAAACATAGAAATTGCATCTGAATATAATACAAAAGGCACAATGCCGGTTTAAGTACAACAGGACGGACACTCTAACTTTTATTATGATTTGAACCTCTCCTGTGAGTCCAGTTTTAAATTCCGATGCTTCACGTCAGGTTCACTGTTTCCTTGGACGTACTTATTGACGATGAAACACAGAAAATGCATCCAAATTTAATACAAAAGGCACAATGCGGACTTATATACAAGAGGACTAACACTGTACCTCTCTATGGTTTGAACCTCTCCTGTGAGTCCAGTTTTAGACTCCGATGCTTCACTTGAGGTTTACTGTATCCCTTGGACCTTCTTATTGACGATAAAACATAGAAATTGCATCAGAATATAATACAAAAGGCACAATGCCGGCTTAAGTACAAGAGGACTGACACTCTAACTTTCTATGATTTGAACCTCTCCTGTGAGTCCAGTTTTAGATTCCGATGCTTCACTTCAGGTTTACTGTATCCCTTGGACCTTCTTGTTGACGATGAAACACAGAAATTGCATCCGAAATTAATACAAAAGGCACAATGCCGACTGAAGTACAAAAGGACTCACAACCTAACTCTCTATGATTTGCACCTCTCCTGTGAGTCCAGTTTTAGATTCCGATGTTTCACTTCAAGTTTACTGTATCCCTTGGACCTGATTATTGACGATGAAACACAGAAATTGCATCCGAATTTAATACAAAAGGCACATTGCCGACTTAAGTACAAGCGGACTGACACACTAACTTTCTATGATTTGAACCTCTCTTGTGAGTCCAGTTTTAGATTCCGATGCTTCACTTAAGGATAACTGTATACCTTGGAACATCTTATTGACGATGGAACACAGAAATTGCACCCGAATTTTATACAAACGGCACAATTCCGACTTAAGTACGAGATGACTGACACTCCAACTTTCTATGATTTGAACCTCTCCTGTGAGTCCAGTTTTAGATTCCGATACTTCACTTCAGGTTTACTGTATCCCTTGGACCTTCTTGTTAACGATGAAACACAGAAATAGCATCCGAATTTAATAGAAAAGGCACAATACTGGCTTAAGTACAAGCGGACTGACACTCTAACTTTCTATGATTTGAACCTGTGTTCTGAGTCCAGTTTTAGATTCCGATGCTTCACTTCAGGTTTACTGTATACCTTGGACCTTCTTATTGCCTATGAAACACAAAAATTACATCCGAATTTAATACAAAAGGCACAATGCGATCTTAAGTACAAGAGGACTGACACTCTAACTTTCTATGATATGAACCTTTCCTGTGAGTCGAGTTTTAGATTCCGATGCTTCACTTCAGGTTTACTGTATCCCTTGGACTTTCTTATTGACGATGAAACACAGAAATTGCATCCGAATTTAAAACAAAAGGCACAATGCCGACTTAAGTACAAGAGGACTGACACTCTAACTTTCTATGATTTGAACCTCTACTGTGAGTCCAGTTTTAGATTCCGATGCTTCACTTCAGGTTTACTGTTTCCTTGTACGTTCTTATTGACGATGAAACACAGAAATTGCATCCAAATTTAATAAAAAAGGCACAATGCGGACTTAAGTACAAGAGGACTGACACTCTAATTCTCTATGATTTGAACCTCTCCTGTGAGTCCAGTTTTAGACTCCGATGCTTCACTTCAGGTTTACTGTATCCCTTGGACCTTCTTATTGACGATGAAACATAGAGATTGCATCCGAATTTAATACAAAAGGCACAATGCCGACTTAAGTACAAGAGGAGTGACACTCTAAATTTCTATGATTTGAACCTCTCCTGTGAGTCCAGTTTTAGATTTCGATGCTTCACTTCAGGTTTACTGTGCCCCTTGGACCTTCTTGTTGACGATGTAACACAGAAATTGCATCCGAAATTAATACAAAAGGCACAATGCCGATTTAAGTACAAAAGGACTCACACCCTAACTCTCTATGATTTGAACCTCTCCTGTGAGTCCAGTTTTAGATTCCAATGCTTCACTTCAGGTTTACTGTATCCCTTGGACCTGATTATTGACGATGAAACATAGAAATTGCAACCGAATTTGAAACAAAAGGCACAATACCGACTTAAGTACAAGGGTACCGACACTCTAAATTTCTTTGATTTGAACCCCACCTGTGAGTCCAGTTTTAGATTCCGATGCTTCACTTCAGGTTTACTGTATCCCCTGGACCTTCTTATTGACGATGAAACACAGAAATTGCATCCGAAATTAATACAAAAGGCACAATACCGACTTAAGTACAAGAGGACTGACACTCTAACATGCTATGATTTGAACCTCTCCTGTGAGTACAGTTTTCTATTCGGATGCTTCACTTCAGGTTTACTGTATGCCTTGGACCTTCTTATTGACGATGAAACACAGAAATTGCATCCGAATTTAATACAAAAGGAACATTGCCGACTTAAGTACAAGCGGACAGGCACTCTAACTTTCTATGTTTTGAACCTCTCTTGTGAGTCCAGTTTTAGATTCCGATGCTTCACTTAAGGTTTACTGTATACCTTGGAACATCTTATTGATGATGGAACACTGAAATTGCACCCGAATTTAATACAAAAAGCACAATTCCGACATAAGTACATGATGACTGACACTCCAACTTTCTATGATTTGAGCCTCTCCTGTGAGTCCAGTTTTAGATTCCGATACTTCACTTCAGGTTTACTGTATCCCTTGGACCTTCTTGTTGACGATGAAACACAGAAACTGCATCCGAATTTAATACAAAAGGCACAATTCTGGCTTAAGTTCAAGCGGACTGACACTCTAACTTTCTATGATTTGAACCTCTCTTGTGAGTCCAGTTTTAGATTCCGATGCTTCACTTCAGGTTTACTGTATCCCTTGGACCTGATTATTGACGATGAAACACAGAAATTGCATCCGAATTTAAAAGATAAGGCACAATACCGACTTAAGTACAAGGGTACCGACACTCTAACTTTCTTTGATTTGAACCTCTCGTGTGAGTCCAGTTTTAAATTCCGATGCTTCACTTCAGGTTTACTGTTTCCTTGGACGTACTTATTGACGATGAAACACAGAAATTGCATCCAAATTTAATACAAAAGGCACAATGCGGACTTAAGTACAAGAGGACTAACACTGTACCTCTCTACGGCTTGAACCTCTCCTGTGAGTCCAGTTTTAGACTCCGATGCTTCACTTGAGGTTTACTGTATCCCTTGGACCTTCTTATTGACGATAAAGCATAGAAATTGCATCAGAATATAATACAAAAGGTACAATGCCGGCTTAAGTACAAGAGGACTGACACTCTAACTCTCTATGATTTGAACCTCTCCTGTGAGTCCAGTTTTAGATTCCGATGCTTCACTTCAGGTTTACTGTATCCCTTGGACCTTCTTGTTGACGATGAAACACAGACATTGCATACGATATTTATACAAAAGGCACAGTGCCGACTGAAGTACAAAAGGACTCACACCCTAACTCTCTATGATTTGAACCTCTCCTGTAAGTCCAGTTTTAGATTCCGATGCTTCACTTCAGGTTTACTGTATCCCTTGGACCTGATTATTGACGATGAAACACAGAAATTGCATCCGAATTTAAAAGAAAAGGCACAATACCGACTTAAGTACAAGGGTACCGACACTCTAATTTTCTTTGATTTGAACCTCTCCTGTGAGTCCAGTTTTAGATTCCTATGCGTCACTTCAGGTTTACTGTATCCCCTGGACCTTCTTATTGACGATGAAACACAGAAATTGCATCCGAATTTAATACAAAAGGCACATTGCCGACTTAAGAACAAGAGGACTGACACTCTTACTCTCTATGATTTGAAACTCTCCTGTGAGTCCAGTTTTAAATTCCGATGCCTCACTTCAGGTTTACTGTTTCCTTGGACGTTCTTATTGACGATAAAGCACTGAAATTGCATCCAAATTTAATAGAAAAGGCACAATGCGGACTTAAGTACAAGAGGACTGACACTCTAACTCTCTATGATTTGAACCTCTCCTGTGAGTCCAGTTTTGTACTCCGATGCTTCACTTCAGGTTTACTGTATCCCTTGGGCATTCTTATTGACGATGAAACATAGAAATTGCATCCGAATTTAATACAAAAGGCACAATGCCAACTTAAGTACAAGAGAACTGACCCTCTAACTTTGTATGATTTGAACCTCTCCTGTGAGTCCAGTTTTAGATTCCGATGCTTCACTTCAGGTTTACTGTATCCCTTGGACCTTGTTATTGACGATGAAACACATAAATTGCATCCGAATTTTATACAAAAGGCAAAATGCCGACTTAAGTACAAGAGGACTGACACTCTAACTCTCTATGATTTGAACCGCTCCTGTGAGTCCAGTTATAGATTCCGATGCTTCACTTCAGGTTTACTGTATCCCTTGGACCTTCTTAACGACGATGAAACGCAGAAATTGGATCCGAATTTAATACAAAAGGCACAATGCGGACATAAGTACAAGAATACTAACAGTGTAACTCTCTATGATTTGAACCTCTCCTGTGTATCCAGTTTTAGATTCCGATGCTTCACTTCAGGTTTACTGTATCCCTTGGACCTTCGTACTGACGATGAAACACAGAAATTGCATCCGAATTTAAAGCAAAATGCACAATGCCGACTTAAGTACAAGAGGACTGACACTCTAACTTTCTATGATTTGAACCTCTCCTGTGAGTCCAGTTATAGATTCCGATGCTTCACTTCAGGTTTACTGTATCCCTTGGACCTGATTATTGACGATGAAACACAGAAATTGCTTCCGAATTTAATATAAAAGGCACAATACCGTCTTAAGTACAAGAGTACCGACACTCTATCTTTCTTTGATTTGAACCTCTCCTGTGAGTCCAGTTTTAGATTCCGATGCTTCACTTCAGGTTTACTGTATCCCTTGGACCTTCGTATTGACGATGAAACACAGGAATTGCATCCGAATTGAAAACAGAAGGCACAATGCCGACTAAAGTACAAGAGGACTGACACTCTATCTTTCTATGATTTGAACCTCTACTGTGAGTCCAGTTATAGTTTCCGATGCTTGACTTAAGGTTTACTGTATATCTTGGACTTACTTATTGACGATGAAACACAGAAATTGCATCCGAATTTAATACAAAATGCACAATGCCGACTTAAGTACAACGGGACTGACTCTCTAAATTTCTATGATTTGAACCTCTCCTGTGAGTCCAGTTATAGATTCCGATGGCTCACTTCAAGTTTACTGTATCCCTTGGACCATCTTATTGACGATGAAATTCAGATATTAAATCCGAATTTAATACAAAAGGCAAAACACCGACTTAAGTACAAGAGGACTGACACTCTAGCTTTCTTTGATTTGAACCCGTCCTGTGAGTCCAGTTATAGATTCCGATGCTTCACTTCAGGTTTACTGTATCCCTTGGAACTTCTTCTTGACGATGGAACACAGAAATTGCATCCGAATTTAATACAAAAGGCATTACTCCGACTTAAGTACAAGCGAACTGATTATCTAACTTTCTATGATTTGGACCTCTCCTGTAAGTCCAGTTTTAGATTCCGATGCTTCACTTCCGGTTTACTGTATCCCATGGACCTTCTTATTGACGATGAAACACTTAAATTGCATCTGAATTTAGTATAAAAGGCACAATGCCGACTTAAGTACAAGAGGACTGACACTCTTACTCTCTATGATTTGAAACTCTCCTGTGAGTCCAGTTTTAGATTCCGATGCTTCACTTCAGGTTTACTGCATCCCCTGGACCTTCTTATTGACGATGAAACACAGAAATTGGATCCGAATTTAATACAAAAGGCACAATGCCGATTTAAGTACAAGAGGGCTGAAACTCTTACTTTTATTACGATTTGAACCTCTCCTGTGAGTCCAGTTTAAATTCCGATGCTTCACTTCAGGTTTACTGTTTCCTTGGACGTTCTTATTCACGATGAAACACAGAAATTGCATCCAAATTTAATACAAAAGGCGCAATGCGGACTTAAGTACAAAAGGAGTAACACTCTAACTCTCTATGATTTGAACCTCTCCTGTGAGTCCAGTTTTAGATTCCGATGCTTCACTTCCGGTTTACTGTATCACTAGGACCTTGTTATTGACGATGAAACACATAAATTGCATCCGAATTTAATACAAAAGGCAAAATGCCGACTTAAGTACAAGAGGACTGACACTCTAACTCTCTATGATTTGAACCTCTCCTGTGAGTCCAGTTTTAGATTCAGATGCTTAACTTCAGGTTTACTGTATCCCTTTGACCTTCTTATTGACGATGAAACACAGAAATTGAATCCGAATTCAATACAAAAGGCACAATGCCGACTTAAGTACAAGAGGACTGACACTCTAACTTTTATTATGATTTGAACCTCTCCTGTGAGTCCAGTTTTAAATTCCGATGCTTCACATCAGGTTTACTGTTTCCTTGGACGTTCTTATTGACGATGAAACACAGAAATTGCATCCAAATTTAACACAAATGGTGCAATGCGGACTTAAGTACAAGAGAGTAACACTCTAACTCTCTATGATTTGAACCTCTCCTGTGAGTACAGTTTTAGATTCCGATGCTTCACTTCCGGTTTACTGTATCCCTTGGACCTTGTTATTGACGATGAAACACATAAATTGCATCCGAATTTAATACAAAAGGCAAAATGCCGACTTAAGTACAAGCGGACTGACACTCTAACTCTCTATGATTTGAACCTCTCCTGTGAGTCCAGTTTTAGATTCCGATACTTCACTTCAGGTTTACTGTATCCCTTGGACCTTCTTGTTAATGATGAAACACAGAAATTGCATCCGAATTTAATAGAAAAGGCACAATACTGGCTTAAGTACAAGCGGACTGACACTCTAACTTTCTATGATTTGAACCTCTCTTCTGAGTCCAGTTTTAGATTCCGATGCTTCACTTCAGGTTTACTGTATACCTTGGACCTTCTTATTGCCTATGAAACACAAAAATTACATCCGAATTTAATACAAAAGGCACAATGCGAACTTAAGTACAAGAGGACTGACACTCTAACTTTCTATGATATGAACCTTTCCTGTGAGTCCAGTTTTAGATTCCGATGCTTCACTTGAGGTTTACTGTATCCCTTGGACTTTCTTATTGACTATGAAACACAGAAATTGAATCCGAATTTAAAACAAAAGGCATAATGCCGACTTAAGTACAAGAGGACTGAACTCTAACTTTGTATGATTTGAACCTCTACTGTGAGTCCAGTTTTAGATTCCGATGCTTCACTTCAGGATTACTGTACCTCTTGGACTTACATATTGACGATGAAACTCAGAAATTGCATCCGAATTTAATACAAAAGGCACAATGCCGACTTAAGTACAAGAGGACTAACACTGTAACTCTCTATGACTTGAACTTCTCCTGTGAGTCCAGTTTTAGACTCCGATGCTTCACTTGAGGTTTACTGTATCCCTTGGACCTTCTTATTGACGATAAAACATAGAAATTGCATCAGAATATAATACAAAAGGCACAATGCCGGCTTAAGTACAAGAGGACTGACACTCTAACTTTCTATGATTTGAACCTCTCCTGTGAGTCCAGTTTTAGATTCCGATGCTTCACTTCAGGTTTACTGTATCCCTTGGACCTTCTTGTTGACGATGAAACACAGAAATTGCATCCGAAATTAATACAAAAGGCACAATGCCGACTGTAGTACAAAAGGACTCACACCCTAACTCTCTATGATTTGCACCTCTCCTGTGAGTCCAGTTTTAGATTCCGATGTTTCACTTCAAGTTTACTGTATCCCTTGGACCTGATTACTGACGATGAAACACAGAAATTGCTTCCGAATTTAATACAAAAGGCACATTGCCGACTTAAGTACAAGCGGACTGACACTCTAACTTTCTAATATTTGAACCTCTCTTGTGATTCCAGTTTTAGATTCCGATGCTTCACTTAAGGATTACTGTATACCTTGGAACATCTTATTGACGATGGAACACAGAAATTGCACCCAAATTTTATACAAACGGCACAATTCCGACTTAAGTACAAGATGACTGACACTCCTACTTTCTATGATTTGAACCTCTCCTGTGAGTCCAGTTTTAGATTCCGATACTTCACTTCAGGTTTACTGTATCCCTTGGACCTTCTTGTTAATGATGAAACACAGAAATTGCATCCGAATTTAATAGAAAAGGCACAATACTGGCTTAAGTACAAGCGGACTGACACTCTAACTTTCTATGATTTGAACCTCTCTTCTGAGTCCAGTTTTAGATTCCGATGCTTCACTTCAGGTTTACTGTATACCTTGGACCTTCTTATTGCCTATGAAACACAAAAATTACATCCGAATTTAATACAAAAGGCACAATGCGAACTTAAGTACAAGAGGACTGACACTCTAACTTTCTATGATATGAACCTTTCCTGTGAGTCCAGTTTTAGGTTCCGATGCTTCACTTGAGGTTTACTGTATCCCTTGGACTTTCTTATTGACTATGAAACACAGAAATTGAATCCGAATTTAAAACAAAAGGCATAATGCCGACTTAAGTACAAGAGGACTGAACTCTAACTTTGTATGATTTGAACCTCTACTGTGAGTCCAGTTTTAGATTCCGATGCTTCACTTCAGGATTACTGTACCTCTTGGACTTACATATTGACGATGAAACTCAGAAATTGCATCCGAATTTAATACAAAAGGCACAATGCCGACTTAAGTACAAGAGGACAGACACTCTAACTCTCTATGATTTGAACCTCTCCTGTGAGTCCAGTTTTAGTTTCCGATGCTTTACTTCAGGTTTACTGCATCCCTTGGACCTTCTTATTGACGAAGAAACACAGAAATTGGATCCGAATTTAATATAAAAGGGACAATGCCGACTTAAGTACAAGAGGACTGACACTCTAACTTTTATTATGATTTGAACCTCTCCTGTGAGTCCAGTTTTAAATTCCGATGCTTCACTTCAGGTTTACTGTTTCCTTGGACGTTATTATTGACGATGAAACACAGAAATTGCATCCAAATTTAATAAAAATGGCACAATGCGGACATAAGTACAAGAGGATTAACACTCTAATTCTCTATGATTTGAACCTCTCCTGTGAGTCCAGTTTTAGACTCCGATGCTTCACTTCAGGTTTACTGTATCCCTTGGACCTTCTTATTGACGATGAAACATAGAGATTGCATCCGAATTTAATACAAATGGCACAATGCCGACTTAAGTACAAGAGGACAGACACTCTAAATTCCTATGATTTGAACCTCTCCTGTGAGTCCAGTTTTAGATTCCGATGCTTCACTTCAGGTTTACTGTATCCCTTGGACCTTCTTGTTGACGATGTAACACAGAATTTGCATCCGAAATTAATACAAAAGGCACAATGCCGATTTAAGTACAAAAGGACTCACACCCTAACTCTCTATGATTTGAACCTCTCCTGTGAGTCCAGTTTTAGATTCCAATGCTTCACTTCAGGTTTACTGTATCCCTTGGACCTGATTATTGACGATGAAACACAGAAATTGCATCCGAATTTTAACCAAAATTCACAATACCGACTTAAGTACAAGGGTACCGACTCTCTAAATTTCTTTGATTTGAACCTCTCCTGTGAGTCCAGTTTTAGATTCCGATGCTTGACTTCAGGTTAACTGTATCCCCTGGACCTTCTTATTGACGATGAAACACAGAAATTGCATCCGAATTTAATACAAAAGGCACAATACCGACTTAAGTACAAGAGGACTGACACTCTAACATTCTATGATTTGAACCTCTCCTGTGAGTACAGTTTCACATTCGGATGCTTCACTTCAGGTTTACTGTATGCCTTGGACCTTCTTATTGACGATGAAACACAGAAATTGCATCCGAATTTAATACAAAAGGAACATTGCCGACTTAAGTACAAGCAGACTGACACTCTAACTTTCTATGTTTTGAACCTCTCTTGTGAGTCCAGTTTTAGATTCCGATGCTTCACTTAAGGTTTACAGTATACCTTGGAACATCTTATTGACGATGGAACACTGAAATTGCACCCGAATTTAATACAAAAAGCACAATTCCGACTTAAGTACAAGATGACTGACACTCCAACTTTCTATGATTTGAGCCTCCCCTGTGAATCCAGTTTTAGATTCCGATACTTCACTTCAGGTTTACTGTATCCCTTGGAACTTCTTCTTGACGGTGGAACACAGAAATTGCATCCGAATTTAATACAAAAGGCGTAATTCCGACTTAAGTACAAGCGGACTGATTATCTTACTTTCTATGATTTGGACCTCCACTGTGAGTCCAGTTTTAGATTCCGATGCTTCACTTCAGGTTTACTGTATCTCTTGGACTTACATATTGACGATGAAACACAGAAATTGCATCCGAATTTAATACAAAAGGCACAATGCCGACTTAAGTACAAGGGGACTGCCTCTCTAACTTTCTATGATTTGAACCTCTCTTGTGAGGCCAGTTATAGATTCCGATGCTTCACTTCAGGTTTACTGTATACCTTGGACCTTCTTATTGCCGATGAAACACAGATATTGCATCCGAAAATAATACAAAAGGCACAATGCCAACATATATACATGAGGACTGACACTCTAACTTTCTATGATATGAACCTCTCCTGTGAGTCCAGTTTTAGATTCCGATGCTACACTTCAGGTTTACTGTATCCCTTGGACCTTCTTATTGACGATGAAACACAGAAATTGCATCCGAATTTAAAACAAAAGGCACAATGCCGACTTAAGTACAAGAGGACTGAGACTCTAACTTTCTATGATTTGTACCTCCACTGTGAGTCCAGTTTTAGATTCCGATGCTTCACTTCAGGTTTACTGTATCTCTTGGACTTACATATTGACGATGAAACACAAAAAATTGCATCCGAATTTAATACAAAAGGCACAATGCCGACGTAAGTACAAGGGGACTGCCTCTCTAACTTTCTATGATTTGAACCTCTCTTGTGAGTCCAGTTTTAGATTCCGATGCTTCACTTCAGGTTTACTGTATCCCTTGGACCTTCTTATTGACGATGAAACACAGATATTAAATCGGAATTTAATACAAAAGGCAAAACACCGACTTAAGTACAAGAGGACTGACACTCTAACTTTCTTTGATTTGAACCTCTCCTGTGAGTCCAGTTATAGATTCCGATGCTTCACTTCAGGTTTACTGTATCCCTTGGAACTTCTTCTTGACGATGGAACACAGAAATTGCATCCGAATTTAATACAAAAGGCGTAATTCCGACTTAAGTACAAGCGGACTGATTATCTTACTTTCTATGATTTGGACCTCTCCTGTAAGTCCAGTTTTAGATTCCGATGCTTCACTTCCGGTTTACTGTATCCCTTGGACCTTCTTATTGACGATGAAACACATAAATTGCATCCGAATATAATATAAGAGGCACAATGCTGACTTAAGTACAACAGGACTGACACTCTAACTTTTATTATGATTTGAACCTCTCCTGTGAGTCCAGTTTTAAATTCCGATGCTTCACTTCAGGTTTACTGTTTCCTTGGGCGTACTTATTGACGATGAAACACGGAAATTGCATCCAAATTTAATACCAAAGGCCAATGCGGACTTAAGTACAAGAGGACTAACACTGTAACTCTCTATGACTTGAACATCTCCTGTGAGTCCAGTTTTAGACTCCGATCCTTCACTTGAGGTTTACTGTATCCCTTGGACCTTCTTATTGCCTATGAAACACAAAAATTACATCCGAATTTAATACAAAAGGCACAATGCGAACTTAAGTACAAGAGGACTGACACTCTAACTTTCTATGATATGAACCTTTCCTGTGAGTCCAGTTTTAGATTCCGATGCTTCACTTCAGGTTTACTGTATCCCTTGGACTTTCTTATTGACGATGAAACACAGAAATTGCATTCGAATTTAAAACAAAAGGCATAATGCAGACTTAAGTACAAGAGAACTGACACTCTAATTTTCTATGATTTGAACCTCTACTGTGAGTCCACTTTTAGATTCCGATGCTTCACTTCAGGTTTACTGTACCTCTTGGACTTACATATTGACGAAGAAACACAGGAATTGCATCCGACTTTAATACAAAAGGCACAATGCCGACTTAAGTACAAGAGGACAGACACTCTAACTCTCTATGATTTGAACCTCTCCTGTGAGTCCAGTTTTAGTTTCCGATGCTTTACTTCAGGTTTACTGCATCCCTTGGACCTTCTTATTGACGATGAAACACAGAAATTGGATCCGAATTTAATATAAAAGGGACAATGCCGACTTAAGTACAAGAGGACTGACACTCTAACTTTTATTATAATTTGAACCTCTCCTGTGAGTCCAGTTTTAGATTCCGATGCTGCACTTAAGGTTTACAGTATACCTTGGAACATCTTATTGACGATGGAACACTGAAATTGCACCCGAATTTAATACAAAAAGTACAATTCCGACATAGGTACAAGATGACTGACACTACAACTTTCTATGATTTGAGCCTCTCCTGTGAGTCCAGTTTTAGATTCCGATACTTCACTTCAGGTTTACTGTATCCCTTGGAACTTCTTCTTGACGATGGACCACAGAAATTGCATCCGAATTTAATACAAAAGGCGTAATTCCGACTTAAGTACAAGCGGACTGATTATCTTACTTTCTATGATTTGGACCTCCACTGTGAGTCCAGTTTTAGATTCCGATGCTTCACTTCAGGTTTACTGTATCTCTTGGACTTTCATATTGACGATTGCATCCGAATTTAATACAAAAGGCACAATGCCGACTTAAGTACAAGGGGACTGCCTCTCTAACTTTCTATGATTTGAACCTCTCTTGTGAGTCCAGTTATAGATTCCGATGCTTCACTTCAGGTTTGCTGCATACCAAGGACCTTCTCATGGCCGATGAAACACAGAAATTGCATCCGAAAATAATACAAAAGGCACAATGCCAACTTATATACATGAGGACTGACACTCTAACTTTCTATGATATGAACCTCTCCTGTGAGTCCAGTTTTAGATTCCGATGCTTCACTTCAGGTTTACTGTATCCCTTGGACCTTCTTATTGACGATGAAACACAGAAATTGCATCCGAATTTAAAACAAAAGGCACAATGCCGACTTAAGTACAAGAGGACTGACACTCTAACTTTCTATGATTTGAACCACCACTGTGAGTCCAGTTTTAGATTCCGATGCTTCACTTCAGGTTTACTGTATCTCTTGGACTTACATATTGACGATGAAACACCTGAAGTGAAGCATCGGAATCCATAACTGGACTCACAAGAGAGGTTCAAATCATAGAAAGTTAGAGAGGCAGTCCCCTTGTACTTAAGGTTTACTGTATCCCTTGGACCTTCTTGTTGACGATGAAACACAGAAATTGCATCCGATATTAATACAAAAGGCAGAATGCCGACTGAAGTACAAAAGGACTCACACCCTAATTCTCTATGATTTGAACCTCTCCTGTGAGTCCAGTTTTAGATTCCGATGCTTCACTTCAGGTTTACTGTATCCCTTGGACCTGATTATTGACGATGAAACGCAGAAATTGCATCCGAATTTAAAAGAAAAGGCACAATAACGACTTAAGTACAAGGGTACCGACACTCTAACTTTCTTTGATTTGAACCTCTCCTGTGAGTCCAGTTTTAGATTCCGATGCGTCACTTCAGGTTTACTGTATCCCCTGGACCTTCTTATTGACGATGAAACACTGAAATTGCATCCGAATTTAATACAAAAGGCACAATACCGACTTAAGTACGAGAGGACTGACTCTCTAACTTACTATGATTTGAACCTCTCCTGTGAGTCCAGTTTTACATTCGGATGCTTCACTTCAGGTTTACTGTATGCCTTGGACCTTCTTATTGACGATGAAACACAGAAATTGCATCCGAATTTAATACAAAAGGCACATTGCCGACTTAAGAACAAGCGGACTGACACTCAAACTTTCTATGATTTGAACCTCTCTTGTGAGTCCAGTTTTAGATTCCGATGCTTCACTTCAGGTTTTTCTGTATACCTTGGAACATCTTATTGACGATGGAACACAGAAATTGCATCCGAATTTAATACAAAAGGCACAATGCCGACTTAAGTACAAGAGGACTGACACTCTAACTCTCTATGATTTGAACCTCTCCTGTGAGTCCAGTTTTGGACTCCAATGCTTCACTTCAGGTTTACTGTATCCCTTGGGCATTCTTATTGACGATGAAACATAGAAATTGCATCCGAATTTAATACAAAAGGCACAATGCCAACTTAAGTACAAGAGGACTGACTCTCTAACTTTGTATGATTTGAACCACTCCTGTGAGTCCAGTTTTAGTTTCTTGTGCTTCACTTCAGGTTTACTGTATCCCTTGGACCTTGTTATTGACGATGAAACACATAAATTGCATCCGAATTTTATACAAAAGGCAAAATGCCGACTTAAGTACAAGAGGACTGACACTCTAACTCTCTATGATTTGAACCGCTCCTGTGAGTCCATTTATAGATTCCGATGCTTCACTTCAGGTTTACTGTATCCCTTGGACCTTCTTAACGACGATGAAACACAGAAATTGGATCCGAATTTAATACAAAAGGCACAATGCGGACTTAAGTACAAGAATACCAACACTGTAACTCTCTATGATTTGAACCTCTCCTGTGAGTCCAGTTTTAGACTCCGATGCTTCACTTGAGGTTTACTGTATCCCTGGGACCCTCTTATTGACGATGAAACATAGAAATTGCATCCGAATATAATACAAAATGCACAATGCCGACTTAAGTACAAGAGTACCGACACTCTATCTTTCTTTGATTTGAACCTCTCCTGTGAGTCCAGTTTTAGATTCCGATGCTTCACTTCAGGTTTACTGTATCCCTTGGACCTTCGTACTGACGATGAAACACAGAAATTGCATCCGAATTTAAAACAAAATGCACAATGCCGACTTAAGTACAAGAGGACTGACACTCTAACTTTCTATGATTTGAACCTCTCCTGTGAGTCCAGTTATAGATTCCGATGCTTCACTTCAGGTTTACTGTATCCCTTGGACCTTCTTATTGACGATGAAACACAGATATTAAATCCGAATTTAATACAAAAGGCAAAACACCGACTTAAGTACAAGAGGACTGACACTCTATCTTTGTTTGATTTGAACCTCTCCTGTGAGTCCAGTTATAGATTCCGATGCTTCACTTCAGGTTTACTGTATCCCTTGGACCTGATTATTGACGATGAAACACAGAAATTGCTTCCGAATTTAATATAAAAGGCACAATACCGACTTAAGTACAAGAGTACCGACACTCTATCTTTCTTTGATTTGAATGTCTCCTGTGAGTCCAGTTTTAGATTCCGATGCTTCACTTCAGGTTTACTGTTTCCCTTGGACCTTCGTATTGACGATGAAACACAGGAATTGCATCCGAATTTAAAACAAAAGGCACAATGCCGACTTAAGTACAAGGGGACTGCCTCTCTAACTTTCTATGATTTGAACCTCTCTTGTGAGTCCAGTTATAGATTCCGATGCTTCACTTCAGGTTTACTGTATCCCTTGGACCTTCTTATTGACGATGAAACAGAGATATTAAATCCGAATTTAATACAAAAGGCAAAACACCGACTTAAGTACAAGAGGATTGACACTCTAACTTTCTTTGATTTGAACCTCTCCTGTGAGTCCAGTTATAAGTTCCGATGCTTCACTTCAGGTTTACTGTATCCCTTGGAACTTCTTCTTGACGATGGAACACAGAAATTGCATCAGAATATAATACAAAAGGCACAATGCCGGCTTAGGTACAAGAGGACTGACACTCTAACTCTCTATGATTTGAACCACTCCTGTGAGTCCAGTTTTAGATTCCGATGCTTCACTTCAGGTTTACTGTATCCCTTGGACCTTCTTGTTGACGATGAAACACAGAAATTGCATCCGATATTAATACAAAAGGCACAATGCCGACTGAAGTACAAAAGGACTCACACCCTAACTCTCTATGATTTGAACCTCTCCTGTGAGTCCAATTTTAGATTCCGATGCTTCACTTCAGGTTTACTGTATCCCTTGGACCTGATTATTGCCGATGAAACACAGAAATTGCATCCGAATTTAAAAGAAAAGGCACAATACCGACTTAAGTACAAGGGTACCGACACTCTAACTTTCTTTGATTTGAACCTCTCCTGTGAGTCCAGTTTTAGATTCCGATGCGTCACTTCAGGTTTACTGTATTCCCTGGACCTTCTTATTGACGATGAAACACAGAAATTGCATCCGAATTTAATACAAAAGGCACAATACCGACTTAAGTACAAGAGGACTGACTCTCTAACTTTGTATGATTTGAACCTCTCCTGTGAGTCCAGTTTTAGATTCCGATGCTACACTTCAGGTTTACTGTATCCCTAGGACCTTGTTATTAACGATGAAACACATAAATTGCATCCGAATTTTATACAAAAGCAAAATGCCGACTTAAGTACAAGAGGTCTGACACTCTAACTCTCCATAATTTCAACCGCACCTGTGAGTCCAGTTATAGATTCCGATGCTTCACTTCAGGTTTACTGTATCCCTTGGACATTCTTAACGACGATGAAACACAGAAATTGGATCCGAATTTAATACAAAAGGCACAATGCGGACTTAAGTACAAGAATACTAACACTGTAACTCTCTATGATTTGAACCTCTCCTGTGAGTCCAGTTTTAGACTCCGATGCTTCACTTGAGGTTGACTGTATCCCTTGGACCCTCTTATTGACGATTAAACATAGAAATTGCATCCGAATATAATACAAAATGCACAATGCCGACTTAAGTACAAGAGTACCGACACTCTATCTTTCTTTGATTTGAACCTCTCCTGTGAGTCCAGTTTTAGATTCCGATGCTTCACTTCAGGTTTACTGTATCCCTTGGACCTTCGTACTGACGATGAAACACAGAAATTGCATCCGAATTTAAAAGAAAATGCACAATGCCGACTTAAGTACAAGAGGACTGACACTCTAACTTTCTATGATTTGAACCTCTCCTGTGAGTCCAGTTATAGATTCCGATGCTTCACTTCAGGTTTACTGTATCCCTTGGACCTTCTTATTGACGATGAAACACAGATATTAAATCCGAATTTAATACAAAAGGTAAAACACCGACTTAAGTACAACAGGACTGACACTCTAACTTTGTTTGATTTGAACCTCTCCTGTGAGTCCAGTTATATATTCCGATGCTTCACTTCAGGTTTACTGTATCCCTTGGACCTGATTATTGACGATGAAACACAGAAATTGCTTCCGAATTTAATATAAAAGGCACAATACCGACTTAAGTACAAGAGTACCGACACTCTATCTTTCTTTGATTTGAACCTCTCCTGTGAGTCCAGTTTTAGATTCCGATGCTTCACTTCAGGTTTACTGTATCCCTTGGACCTTCGTATTGACGATGAAACACAGGAATTGCATCCGAATTTAAAACAAAAGCCACAATGCCGACTTAAGTACAAGGGGACTGCCTCTCTAACTTACTATGATTTGAACCTCTCTTGTGAGTCCAGTTGTAGATTCCGATGCTTCACTTCAGGTTTACTGTATCCCTTGGACCTTCTTATTGACGATGAAACACAGACATTGGATCCGAATCTAATACAAAAGGCACAATGCCGACTTAAGTACAACAGGACTGACACTCTAACTTTTATTATGATTTGAACCTCTCCTGTGAGTCCAGTTTTAAATTCCGATGCTTCACTTCAGGTTTACTGTTTCCTTGGACGTACTTATTGACGATGAAACACAGAAATTGCATCCAAATTTAATACAAAAGGCACAATGCGGACTTAAGTACAAGAGGACTAACACTGTAACTCTCTATGACTTGAACCTCTCCTGTGAGTCCAGTTTTAGACTCCGATGCTTCACTTGAGGTTTACTGTATCCCTTGGACCTTCTTATTGACGATAAAACATAGAAATTGCATCAGAATATAATACAAATGGCACAATGCCGGCTTAAGTACAAGAGGACTGACACACTAACTTTCTATGATTTGAACCTCTCCTGTGAGTCCAGTTTTGGACTCCGATGCTTCACTTCAGGTTTACTGTATCCCTTGGGCATTCTTATTGACGATGAAACATAGAAATTGCATCCGAATTTAGTACAAAAGGCACAATGCCAACTTAAGTACAAGAGGACTGACTCTCTAACGTTGTATGATTTGAACCTCTCCTGTGAGTCCAGTTTAAGAATCCGATGCTTCACTTCAGTTTTACTGTATCCCTTGGACCTTGTTATTGACGATGAAACACATAAATTGCATCCGAATTTTATACAAAAGGCAAAATGCCGACTTAAGTACAAGAGGACTGACACTCTAACTCTCTATGATTTGAACCTCTCCTGTGAGTCCAGTTTTGGACTCCAATGCTTCACTTCAGGTTTACTGTATCCCTTGGGCATTCTTATTGACGATGAAACATAGAAATTGCATCCGAATTTAATACAAAAGGCACAATGCCAACTTAAGTACAAGAGGACTGACTCTCTAACTTTGTATGATTTGAACCACTCCTGTGAGTCCAGTTTTAGTTTCTTGTGCTTCACTTCAGGTTTACTGTATCCCTTGGACCTTGTTATTGACGATGAAACACATAAATTGCATCCGAATTTTATACAAAAGGCAAAATGCCGACTTAAGTACAAGAGGACTGACACTCTAACTCTCTATGATTTGAACCGCTCCTGTGAGTCCATTTATAGATTCCGATGCTTCACTTCAGGTTTACTGTATCCCTTGGACCTTCTTAACGACGATGAAACACAGAAATTGGATCCGAATTTAATACAAAAGGCACAATGCGGACTTAAGTACAAGAATACCAACACTGTAACTCTCTATGATTTGAACCTCTCCTGTGAGTCCAGTTTTAGACTCCGATGCTTCACTTGAGGTTTACTGTATCCCTGGGACCCTCTTATTGACGATGAAACATAGAAATTGCATCCGAATATAATACAAAATGCACAATGCCGACTTAAGTACAAGAGTACCGACACTCTATCTTTCTTTGATTTGAACCTCTCCTGTGAGTCCAGTTTTAGATTCCGATGCTTCACTTCAGGTTTACTGTATCCCTTGGACCTTCGTACTGACGATGAAACACAGAAATTGCATCCGAATTTAAAACAAAATGCACAATGCCGACTTAAGTACAAGAGGACTGACACTCTAACTTTCTATGATTTGAACCTCTCCTGTGAGTCCAGTTATAGATTCCGATGCTTCACTTCAGGTTTACTGTATCCCTTGGACCTTCTTATTGACGATGAAACACAGATATTAAATCCGAATTTAATACAAAAGGCAAAACACCGACTTAAGTACAAGAGGACTGACACTCTATCTTTGTTTGATTTGAACCTCTCCTGTGAGTCCAGTTATAGATTCCGATGCTTCACTTCAGGTTTACTGTATCCCTTGGACCTGATTATTGACGATGAAACACAGAAATTGCTTCCGAATTTAATATAAAAGGCACAATACCGACTTAAGTACAAGAGTACCGACACTCTATCTTTCTTTGATTTGAATGTCTCCTGTGAGTCCAGTTTTAGATTCCGATGCTTCACTTCAGGTTTACTGTTTCCCTTGGACCTTCGTATTGACGATGAAACACAGGAATTGCATCCGAATTTAAAACAAAAGGCACAATGCCGACTTAAGTACAAGGGGACTGCCTCTCTAACTTTCTATGATTTGAACCTCTCTTGTGAGTCCAGTTATAGATTCCGATGCTTCACTTCAGGTTTACTGTATCCCTTGGACCTTCTTATTGACGATGAAACAGAGATATTAAATCCGAATTTAATACAAAAGGCAAAACACCGACTTAAGTACAAGAGGATTGACACTCTAACTTTCTTTGATTTGAACCTCTCCTGTGAGTCCAGTTATAAGTTCCGATGCTTCACTTCAGGTTTACTGTATCCCTTGGAACTTCTTCTTGACGATGGAACACAGAAATTGCATCAGAATATAATACAAAAGGCACAATGCCGGCTTAGGTACAAGAGGACTGACACTCTAACTCTCTATGATTTGAACCACTCCTGTGAGTCCAGTTTTAGATTCCGATGCTTCACTTCAGGTTTACTGTATCCCTTGGACCTTCTTGTTGACGATGAAACACAGAAATTGCATCCGATATTAATACAAAAGGCACAATGCCGACTGAAGTACAAAAGGACTCACACCCTAACTCTCTATGATTTGAACCTCTCCTGTGAGTCCAATTTTAGATTCCGATGCTTCACTTCAGGTTTACTGTATCCCTTGGACCTGATTATTGCCGATGAAACACAGAAATTGCATCCGAATTTAAAAGAAAAGGCACAATACCGACTTAAGTACAAGGGTACCGACACTCTAACTTTCTTTGATTTGAACCTCTCCTGTGAGTCCAGTTTTAGATTCCGATGCGTCACTTCAGGTTTACTGTATTCCCTGGACCTTCTTATTGACGATGAAACACAGAAATTGCATCCGAATTTAATACAAAAGGCACAATACCGACTTAAGTACAAGAGGACTGACTCTCTAACTTTGTATGATTTGAACCTCTCCTGTGAGTCCAGTTTTAGATTCCGATGCTACACTTCAGGTTTACTGTATCCCTAGGACCTTGTTATTAACGATGAAACACATAAATTGCATCCGAATTTTATACAAAAGCAAAATGCCGACTTAAGTACAAGAGGTCTGACACTCTAACTCTCCATAATTTCAACCGCACCTGTGAGTCCAGTTATAGATTCCGATGCTTCACTTCAGGTTTACTGTATCCCTTGGACATTCTTAACGACGATGAAACACAGAAATTGGATCCGAATTTAATACAAAAGGCACAATGCGGACTTAAGTACAAGAATACTAACACTGTAACTCTCTATGATTTGAACCTCTCCTGTGAGTCCAGTTTTAGACTCCGATGCTTCACTTGAGGTTGACTGTATCCCTTGGACCCTCTTATTGACGATTAAACATAGAAATTGCATCCGAATATAATACAAAATGCACAATGCCGACTTAAGTACAAGAGTACCGACACTCTATCTTTCTTTGATTTGAACCTCTCCTGTGAGTCCAGTTTTAGATTCCGATGCTTCACTTCAGGTTTACTGTATCCCTTGGACCTTCGTACTGACGATGAAACACAGAAATTGCATCCGAATTTAAAAGAAAATGCACAATGCCGACTTAAGTACAAGAGGACTGACACTCTAACTTTCTATGATTTGAACCTCTCCTGTGAGTCCAGTTATAGATTCCGATGCTTCACTTCAGGTTTACTGTATCCCTTGGACCTTCTTATTGACGATGAAACACAGATATTAAATCCGAATTTAATACAAAAGGTAAAACACCGACTTAAGTACAACAGGACTGACACTCTAACTTTGTTTGATTTGAACCTCTCCTGTGAGTCCAGTTATATATTCCGATGCTTCACTTCAGGTTTACTGTATCCCTTGGACCTGATTATTGACGATGAAACACAGAAATTGCTTCCGAATTTAATATAAAAGGCACAATACCGACTTAAGTACAAGAGTACCGACACTCTATCTTTCTTTGATTTGAACCTCTCCTGTGAGTCCAGTTTTAGATTCCGATGCTTCACTTCAGGTTTACTGTATCCCTTGGACCTTCGTATTGACGATGAAACACAGGAATTGCATCCGAATTTAAAACAAAAGCCACAATGCCGACTTAAGTACAAGGGGACTGCCTCTCTAACTTACTATGATTTGAACCTCTCTTGTGAGTCCAGTTGTAGATTCCGATGCTTCACTTCAGGTTTACTGTATCCCTTGGACCTTCTTATTGACGATGAAACACAGACATTGGATCCGAATCTAATACAAAAGGCACAATGCCGACTTAAGTACAACAGGACTGACACTCTAACTTTTATTATGATTTGAACCTCTCCTGTGAGTCCAGTTTTAAATTCCGATGCTTCACTTCAGGTTTACTGTTTCCTTGGACGTACTTATTGACGATGAAACACAGAAATTGCATCCAAATTTAATACAAAAGGCACAATGCGGACTTAAGTACAAGAGGACTAACACTGTAACTCTCTATGACTTGAACCTCTCCTGTGAGTCCAGTTTTAGACTCCGATGCTTCACTTGAGGTTTACTGTATCCCTTGGACCTTCTTATTGACGATAAAACATAGAAATTGCATCAGAATATAATACAAATGGCACAATGCCGGCTTAAGTACAAGAGGACTGACACACTAACTTTCTATGATTTGAACCTCTCCTGTGAGTCCAGTTTTGGACTCCGATGCTTCACTTCAGGTTTACTGTATCCCTTGGGCATTCTTATTGACGATGAAACATAGAAATTGCATCCGAATTTAGTACAAAAGGCACAATGCCAACTTAAGTACAAGAGGACTGACTCTCTAACGTTGTATGATTTGAACCTCTCCTGTGAGTCCAGTTTAAGAATCCGATGCTTCACTTCAGTTTTACTGTATCCCTTGGACCTTGTTATTGACGATGAAACACATAAATTGCATCCGAATTTTATACAAAAGGCAAAATGCCGACTTAAGTACAAGAGGACTGACACTCTAACTCTCTATGATTTGAACCGCTCCAGTGAGTCCAGTTATAGATTCCGATGCTTCACTTCAGGTTTACTGTATCCCTTGGACCTTCTTAACGACGATGAAACACAGGAATTGGATCCGAATTTAATACAAAAGGCACAATGCGGACTTAAGTACAAGAATACTAACACTGTAAATCTCTATGATTTGAACCTCTCCTGTGAGTCCAGTTTTAGACTCCGATGCTTCACTTGAGGTTTGCTGTATCCGTTGGACCCACTTATTGACGATTAAACATAGAAATTGCATCCGAATATAATACAAAATGCACAATGCCGACTTAAGTACAAGAGTACCGACACTCTATCTTTCTTTGATTTGAACCTCTCCTGTGAGTCCAGTTTTAGATTCCGATGCTTCACTTCAGGTTTACTGTATCCCTTGGACCTTCGTACTGACGATGAAACACAGAAATTGCATCCGAATTTAAAACAAAATGCACAATGCCGACTTAAGTACAAGAGGACTGACACTCTAACTTTCTATGATTTGAACCTCTCCTGTGAGTCCAGTTATAGATTCCGATGCTTCACTTCATGTTTACTGTATCCCTTGGACCTTCTTATTGACGATGAAACACAGACATTAAATCCGAATTTAATACAAAAGGCAAAACTCCGACTTAAGTACAAGAGGACTGACACTCTAACTTTGTTTGATTTGAACCTCTCCTGTGAGTCCAGTTATAGATTCCGATGCTTCACTTCAGGTTTACTGTATCCCTTGGACCTGATTATTGACGATGAAACACAGAAATTGCTTCCGAATTTAATATAAAAGGCACAGTACCGACTTAAGTACAAGAGTACCGACACTCTATTTTTCTTTGATTTGAACTTCTCCTGTGACTCCAGTTTTAGATTCAGATTCTTCACTTCAGGTTTACTGTATCCCTTGGAACTTCTTATTGACGATGAAACACAGAAATTGGATCCGAATTTAATACATAAAGCACAATGCCGACTTAAGTACAAGAGGACTGACACAGTAACTCTCTATGATTTCAGCCTCTCCTGTGAGTCCAGTTTTAGACTCTGATGCTTCACTTGAGGTTTACTGTATCCCTTGGACCTTCTTATTGACGATGAAACATAGAAATTGCATCCGAATATAGTACAAAAGGCACAATGCCGACTTAAGTACAAGAGGACTGACACTCTAACTTTCTATGATTTGAACCTCTCCTGTGAGACCAGTTTTAGATTCCGATGCATCACTTCAGGTTTACTGTATCCCTTGGACCTTCTTGTTGACGATGAAACACAGAAATTGTATCCGAAATTAATACAAAAGGCACAACGCCGACTTAAGTACAAAAGGACTCACACCCTAACTCTCTATGATTTGAACCTCTCCTGTGAGTCCAGTTTTAGATTCCGATGCTTCACTTCAGGTTTACTGTATCCCTTGGACCTGATTATTGACGATGAAACACAGAAATTGCATCCGAATTTAAAACAAAAGGCACAATACCGACTTTAGTACAAGGGTACTGACACACTAACTTTCTTTGATTTGAACCTCTCTTGTGAGTCCAGTTTTAGATTCCGATGCTTCACTTCAGGTTTTTCTGTATACCTTGGAACATCTTATTGACGATGGAACACAGAAATTGCATCCGAATTTAATACAAAAGGCACAATGCCGACTTAAGTACAAGAGGACTGACACTCTAACTCTCTATGATTTGAACCTCTCCTGTGAGTCCAGTTTTGGACTCCAATGCTTCACTTCAGGTTTACTGTATCCCTTGGGCATTCTTATTGACGATGAAACATAGAAATTGCATCCAAATTTAATACAAAAGGCACAATGCCAACTTAAGTACAAGAGGACTGACTCTCTAACTTTGTATGATTTGAACCTCTCCTGTGAGTCCAGTTTTAGTTTCTTGTGCTTCACTTCAGGTTTACTGTATCCCTTGGACCTTGTTATTGACGATGAAACACTTAAATTGCATCCGAATTTTATACAAAAGGCAAAATGCCGACTTAAGTACAAGAGGACTGACACTCTAACTCTCTATGATTTGAACCGCTCCTGTGAGTCCATTTATAGATTCCGATGCTTCACTTCAGGTTTACTGTATCCCTTGGACCTTCTTAACGACGATGAAACACAGAAATTGGATCCGAATTTAATACAAAAGGCACAATGCGGACTTAAGTACAAGAATACCAACACTGTAACTCTCCATGATTTGAACCTCTCCTGTGAGTCCAGTTTTAGACTCCGATGCTTCACTTGAGGTTTACTGTATCCGTGGGACCCTCTTATTGACGATGAAACATAGAAATTGCATCCGAATATAATACAAAATGCACAATGCCGACTTAAGTACAAGAGTACCGACACTCTATCTTTCTTTGATTTGAACCTCTCCTGTGAGTCCAGTTTTAGATTCCGATGCTTCACTTCAGGTTTACTGTATCCCTTGGACCTTCGTACTGACGATGAAACACAGAAATTGCATCCGAATTTAAAACAAAATGCACAATGCCGACTTAAGTACAAGAGGACTGACACTCTAACTTTCTATGATTTGAACCTCTCCTGTGAGTCCAGTTATAGATTCCGATGCTTCACTTCAGGTTTACTGTATCCCTTGGACCTTCTTATTGACGATGAAACACAGATATTAAATCCGAATTTAATACAAAAGGCAAAACACCGACTTAAGTACAAGAGGACTGACACTCTATCTTTGTTTGATTTGAACCTCTCCTGTGAGTCCAGTTATAGATTCCGATGCTTCACTTCAGGTTTACTGTATCCCTTGGACCTGATTATTGACGATGAAACACAGAAATTGCTTCCGAATTTAATATAAAAGGCACAATACCGACTTAAGTACAAGAGTACCGACACTCTATCTTTCTTTGATTTGAATGTCTCCTGTGAGTCCAGTTTTAGATTCCGATGCTTCACTTCAGGTTTACTGTTTCCCTTGGACCTTCGTATTGACGATGAAACACAGGAATTGCATCCGAATTTAAAACAAAAGGCACAATGCCGACTTAAGTACAAGGGGACTGCCTCTCTAACTTTCTATGATTTGAACCTCTCTTGTGAGTCCAGTTATAGATTCCGATGCTTCACTTCAGGTTTACTGTATCCCTTGGACCTTCTTATTGACGATGAAACAGAGATATTAGATCCGAATTTAATACAAAAGGCAAAACACCGACTTAAGTACAAGAGGAATGACACTCTAACTTTCTTTGATTTGAACCTCTCCTGTGAGTCCAGTTATAGATTCCGATGCTTCACTTCAGGTTTACTGTATCCCTTGGAACTTCTTCTTGACGATGGAACACAGAAATTGCATCAGAATATAATACAAAAGGCACAATGCCGGCTTAGGTACAAGAGGACTGACACTCTAACTCTCTATGATTTGAACCACTCCTGTGAGTCCAGTTTTAGATTCCGATGCTTCACTTCAGGTTTACTGTATCCCTTGGACCTTCTTGTTGACGATGAAACACAGAAATTGCATCCGATATTAATACAAAAGGCACAATGCCGACTGAAGTACAAAAGGACTCACACCCTAACTCTCTATGATTTGAACCTCTCCTGTGAGTCCAATTTTAGATTCCGATGCTTCACTTCAGGTTTACTGTATCCCTTGGACCTGATTATTGCCGATGAAACACAGAAATTGCATCCGAATTTAAAAGAAAAGGCACAATACCGACTTAAGTACAAGGGTACCGACACTCTAACTTTCTTTGATTTGAACCTCTCCTGTGAGTCCAGTTTTAGATTCCGATGCGTCACTTCAGGTTTACTGTATTCCCTGGACCTTCTTATTGACGATGAAACACAGAAATTGCATCCGAATTTAATACAAAAGGCACAATACCGACTTAAGTACAAGAGGACTGACTCTCTAACTTTGTATGATTTGAACCTCTCCTGTGAGTCCAGTTTTAGATTCCGATGCTTCACTTCAGGTTTACTGTATCCCTTGGACCTTGTTATTAACGATGAAACACATAAATTGCATCCGAATTTTATACAAAAGCAAAATGCCGACTTAAGTACAAGAGGTCTGACACTCTAACTCTCCATAATTTGAACCGCACCTGTGAGTCCAGTTATAGATTCCGATGCTTCACTTCAGGTTTACTGTATCCCTTGGACATTCTTAACGACAATGAAACACAGAAATTGGATCCGAATTTAATACAAAAGGCACAATGCGGACTTAAGTACAAGAATACTAACACTGTAACTCTCTATGTTTTGAACCTCTCCTGTGAGTCCAGTTTTAGACTCCGATGCTTCACTTGAGGTTGACTGTATCCCTTGGACCCTCTTATTGACGATTAAACATAGAAATTGCATCCGAATATAATACAAAATGCACAATGCCGACTTAAGTACAAGAGTACCGACACTCTATCTTTCTTTGATTTGAACCTCTCCTGTGAGTCCAGTTTTGGATTCCGATGCTTCACTTCAGGTTTACTGTATCCCTTGGACCTTCGTACTGACGATGAAACACAGAAATTGCATCCGAATTTAAAAGAAAATGCACAATGCCGACTTAAGTACAAGAGGACTGACACTCTAACTTTCTATGATTTGAACCTCTCCTGTGAGTCCAGTTATAGATTCCGATGCTTCACTTCAGGTTTACTGTATCCCTTGGACCTTCTTATTGACGATGAAACACAGATATTAAATCCGAATTTAATACAAAAGGTAAAACACCGACTTAAGTACAACAGGACTGACACTCTAACTTTGTTTGATTTGAACCTCTCCTGTGAGTCCAGTTATATATTCCGATGCTTCACTTCAGGTTTACTGTATCCCTTGGACCTGATTATTGACGATGAAACACAGAAATTGCTTCCGAATTTAATATAAAAGGCACAATACCGACTTAAGTACAAGAGTACCGACACTCTATCTTTCTTTGATTTGAACCTCTCCTGTGAGTCCAGTTTTAGATTCCGATGCTTCACTTCAGGTTTACTGTATCCCTTGGACCTTCGTATTGACGATGAAACACAGGAATTGCATCCGAATTTAAAACAAAAGCCACAATGCCGACTTAAGTACAAGAGGACTGACACAGTAACTCTCTATGATTTCAGCCTCTCCTGTGAGTCCAGTTTTAGACTCTGATGCTTCACTTGAGGTTTACTGTATCCCTTGGACCTTCTTATTGACGATGAAACATAGAAATTGCATCCGAATATAGTACAAAAGGCACAATGCCGACTTAAGTACAAGAGGACTGACACTCTAACTTTCTATGATTTGAACCTCTCCTGTGAGACCAGTTTTAGATTCCGATGCATCACTTCAGGTTTACTGTATCCCTTGGACCTTCTTGTTGACGATGAAACACAGAAATTGTATCCGAAATTAATACAAAAGGCACAACGCCGACTTAAGTACAAAAGGACTCACACCCTAACTCTCTATGATTTGAACCTCTCCTGTGAGTCCAGTTTTAGATTCCGATGCTTCACTTCAGGTTTACTGTATCCCTTGGACCTGATTATTGACGATGAAACACAGAAATTGCATCCGAATTTAAAACAAAAGGCACAATACCGACTTTAGTACAAGGGTACTGACACACTAACTTTCTTTGATTTGAACCTCTCTTGTGAGTCCAGTTTTAGATTCCGATGCTTCACTTCAGGTTTTTCTGTATACCTTGGAACATCTTATTGACGATGGAACACAGAAATTGCATCCGAATTTAATACAAAAGGCACAATGCCGACTTAAGTACAAGAGGACTGACACTCTAACTCTCTATGATTTGAACCTCTCCTGTGAGTCCAGTTTTGGACTCCAATGCTTCACTTCAGGTTTACTGTATCCCTTGGGCATTCTTATTGACGATGAAACATAGAAATTGCATCCAAATTTAATACAAAAGGCACAATGCCAACTTAAGTACAAGAGGACTGACTCTCTAACTTTGTATGATTTGAACCTCTCCTGTGAGTCCAGTTTTAGTTTCTTGTGCTTCACTTCAGGTTTACTGTATCCCTTGGACCTTGTTATTGACGATGAAACACTTAAATTGCATCCGAATTTTATACAAAAGGCAAAATGCCGACTTAAGTACAAGAGGACTGACACTCTAACTCTCTATGATTTGAACCGCTCCTGTGAGTCCATTTATAGATTCCGATGCTTCACTTCAGGTTTACTGTATCCCTTGGACCTTCTTAACGACGATGAAACACAGAAATTGGATCCGAATTTAATACAAAAGGCACAATGCGGACTTAAGTACAAGAATACCAACACTGTAACTCTCCATGATTTGAACCTCTCCTGTGAGTCCAGTTTTAGACTCCGATGCTTCACTTGAGGTTTACTGTATCCGTGGGACCCTCTTATTGACGATGAAACATAGAAATTGCATCCGAATATAATACAAAATGCACAATGCCGACTTAAGTACAAGAGTACCGACACTCTATCTTTCTTTGATTTGAACCTCTCCTGTGAGTCCAGTTTTAGATTCCGATGCTTCACTTCAGGTTTACTGTATCCCTTGGACCTTCGTACTGACGATGAAACACAGAAATTGCATCCGAATTTAAAACAAAATGCACAATGCCGACTTAAGTACAAGAGGACTGACACTCTAACTTTCTATGATTTGAACCTCTCCTGTGAGTCCAGTTATAGATTCCGATGCTTCACTTCAGGTTTACTGTATCCCTTGGACCTTCTTATTGACGATGAAACACAGATATTAAATCCGAATTTAATACAAAAGGCAAAACACCGACTTAAGTACAAGAGGACTGACACTCTATCTTTGTTTGATTTGAACCTCTCCTGTGAGTCCAGTTATAGATTCCGATGCTTCACTTCAGGTTTACTGTATCCCTTGGACCTGATTATTGACGATGAAACACAGAAATTGCTTCCGAATTTAATATAAAAGGCACAATACCGACTTAAGTACAAGAGTACCGACACTCTATCTTTCTTTGATTTGAATGTCTCCTGTGAGTCCAGTTTTAGATTCCGATGCTTCACTTCAGGTTTACTGTTTCCCTTGGACCTTCGTATTGACGATGAAACACAGGAATTGCATCCGAATTTAAAACAAAAGGCACAATGCCGACTTAAGTACAAGGGGACTGCCTCTCTAACTTTCTATGATTTGAACCTCTCTTGTGAGTCCAGTTATAGATTCCGATGCTTCACTTCAGGTTTACTGTATCCCTTGGACCTTCTTATTGACGATGAAACAGAGATATTAGATCCGAATTTAATACAAAAGGCAAAACACCGACTTAAGTACAAGAGGATTGACACTCTAACTTTCTTTGATTTGAACCTCTCCTGTGAGTCCAGTTATAGATTCCGATGCTTCACTTCAGGTTTACTGTATCCCTTGGAACTTCTTCTTGACGATGGAACACAGAAATTGCATCAGAATATAATACAAAAGGCACAATGCCGGCTTAGGTACAAGAGGACTGACACTCTAACTCTCTATGATTTGAACCACTCCTGTGAGTCCAGTTTTAGATTCCGATGCTTCACTTCAGGTTTACTGTATCCCTTGGACCTTCTTGTTGACGATGAAACACAGAAATTGCATCCGATATTAATACAAAAGGCACAATGCCGACTGAAGTACAAAAGGACTCACACCCTAACTCTCTATGATTTGAACCTCTCCTGTGAGTCCAATTTTAGATTCCGATGCTTCACTTCAGGTTTACTGTATCCCTTGGACCTGATTATTGCCGATGAAACACAGAAATTGCATCCGAATTTAAAAGAAAAGGCACAATACCGACTTAAGTACAAGGGTACCGACACTCTAACTTTCTTTGATTTGAACCTCTCCTGTGAGTCCAGTTTTAGATTCCGATGCGTCACTTCAGGTTTACTGTATTCCCTGGACCTTCTTATTGACGATGAAACACAGAAATTGCATCCGAATTTAATACAAAAGGCACAATACCGACTTAAGTACAAGAGGACTGACTCTCTAACTTTGTATGATTTGAACCTCTCCTGTGAGTCCAGTTTTAGATTCCGATGCTTCACTTCAGGTTTACTGTATCCCTTGGACCTTGTTATTAACGATGAAACACATAAATTGCATCCGAATTTTATACAAAAGCAAAATGCCGACTTAAGTACAAGAGGTCTGACACTCTAACTCTCCATAATTTGAACCGCACCTGTGAGTCCAGTTATAGATTCCGATGCTTCACTTCAGGTTTACTGTATCCCTTGGACATTCTTAACGACAATGAAACACAGAAATTGGATCCGAATTTAATACAAAAGGCACAATGCGGACTTAAGTACAAGAATACTAACACTGTAACTCTCTATGTTTTGAACCTCTCCTGTGAGTCCAGTTTTAGACTCCGATGCTTCACTTGAGGTTGACTGTATCCCTTGGACCCTCTTATTGACGATTAAACATAGAAATTGCATCCGAATATAATACAAAATGCACAATGCCGACTTAAGTACAAGAGTACCGACACTCTATCTTTCTTTGATTTGAACCTCTCCTGTGAGTCCAGTTTTGGATTCCGATGCTTCACTTCAGGTTTACTGTATCCCTTGGACCTTCGTACTGACGATGAAACACAGAAATTGCATCCGAATTTAAAAGAAAATGCACAATGCCGACTTAAGTACAAGAGGACTGACACTCTAACTTTCTATGATTTGAACCTCTCCTGTGAGTCCAGTTATAGATTCCGATGCTTCACTTCAGGTTTACTGTATCCCTTGGACCTTCTTATTGACGATGAAACACAGATATTAAATCCGAATTTAATACAAAAGGTAAAACACCGACTTAAGTACAACAGGACTGACACTCTAACTTTGTTTGATTTGAACCTCTCCTGTGAGTCCAGTTATATATTCCGATGCTTCACTTCAGGTTTACTGTATCCCTTGGACCTGATTATTGACGATGAAACACAGAAATTGCTTCCGAATTTAATATAAAAGGCACAATACCGACTTAAGTACAAGAGTACCGACACTCTATCTTTCTTTGATTTGAACCTCTCCTGTGAGTCCAGTTTTAGATTCCGATGCTTCACTTCAGGTTTACTGTATCCCTTGGACCTTCGTATTGACGATGAAACACAGGAATTGCATCCGAATTTAAAACAAAAGCCACAATGCCGACTTAAGTACAAGGGGACTGCCTCTCTAACTTTCTATGATTTGAACCTCTCTTGTGAGTCCAGTTGTAGATTCCGATGCTTCACTTCAGGTTTACTGTATCCCTTGGACCTTCTTATTGACGGTGAAACACAGACATTGGATCCGAATTTAATACAAAAGGCACAATGCCGACTTAAGTACAACAGGACTGACACTCTAACTTTTATTATGATTTGCACCTCTACTGTGAGTCCAGTTTTAAATTCCGATGCTTCACTTCAGGTTTACTGTTTCCTTGGACGTACTTATTGACGATGAAACACAGAAATTGCATCCAAATTTAATACAAAAGGCACAATGCGGACTTAAGTACAAGAGGACTAACACTGTAACTCTCTATGACTTGAACCTCTCCTGTGAGTCCAGTTTTAGACTCCGATGCTTCACTTGAGGTTTACTGTATCCCTTGGACCTTCTTATTGACGATAAAACATAGAAATTGCATCAGAATATAATACAAATGGCACAATGCCGGCTTAAGTACAAGAGGACTGACACACTAACTTTCTATGATTTGAACCTCTCCTGTGAGTCCAGTTTTGGACTCCGATGCTTCACTTCAGGTTTACTGTATCCCTTGGGCATTCTTATTGACGATGAAACATAGAAATTGCATCCGAATTTAGTACAAAAGGCACAATGCCAACTTAAGTACAAGAGGACTGACTCTCTAACGTTGTATGATTTGAACCTCTCCTGTGAGTCCAGTTTAAGAATCCGATGCTTCACTTCAGGTTTACTGTATCCCTTGGACCTTGTTATTGACGATGAAACACATAAATTGCATCCGAATTTTATACAAAAGGCAAAATGCCGACTTAAGTACAAGAGGACTGACACTCTAACTCTCTATGATTTGAACCGCTCCAGTGAGTCCAGTTATAGATTCCGATGCTTCACTTCAGGTTTACTGTATCCCTTGGACCTTCTTAACGACGATGAAACACAGGAATTGGATCCGAATTTAATACAAAAGGCACAATGCGGACTTAAGTACAAGAATACTAACACTGTAAATCTCTATGATTTGAACCTCTCCTGTGAGTCCAGTTTTAGACTCCGATGCTTCACTTCAGGTTTACTGTATCCCTTGGACCTTCTTATTGACGATGAAACACAGAAATTGGATCCGAATTTAATACATAAAGCACAATGCCGACTTAAGTACAAGAGGACTGACACAGTAACTCTCTATGATTTCAGCCTCTCCTGTGAGTCCAGTTTTAGACTCTGATGCTTCACTTGAGGTTTACTGTATCCCTTGGACCTTCTTATTGACGATGAAACATAGAAATTGCATCCGAATATAGTACAAAAGGCACAATGCCGACTTAAGTACAAGAGGACTGACACTCTAACTTAGTATGATTTGAACCTCTCCTGTGAGACCAGTTTTAGATTCCGATGCATCACTTCAGGTTTACTGTATCCCTTGGACCTTCTTGTTGACGATGAAACACAGAAATTGTATCCGAAATTAATACAAAAGGCACAACGCCGACTTAAGTACAAAAGGACTCACACCCTAACTCTCTATGATTTGAACCTCTCCTGTGAGTCCAGTTTTAGATTCCGATGCTTCACTTCAGGTTTACTGTATCCCTTGGACCTGATTATTGACGATGAAACACAGAAATTGCATCCGAATTTAAAACAAAAGGCACAATACCGACTTTAGTACAAGGGTACTGACACACTAACTTTCTTTGATTTGAACCTCTCCTGTGAGTCCAGTTTTAGATTCCGATGCTTCACGGCAGGTTTACAGTATCCCTTGGACCTTCTTATTGACGATGGAACACAGAAATTGATTCCGAATTTAATATAAACGGCACAATACCGTCTTAAGTACAAGAGGACTGACACTCTAACTTTATAGGATTTGAACCTCTCCTGTGAGTCCAGTATTAGATTCCGATGCATCACTTCAGGTTTACTGTATGCCTTGGATCTTCTTATTGACGATGAAACACAGAAATTGCATCCGAAGTTAATACAAAAGGCAGAATGCCGATTTAAGTACAAGCGGTCTGATACTCTAACTTTCTATGATTTGAACCTGTCTTGTGAGTCCAGTTTTAGATTCCGATGCTTCACTTCAGGTTTACTGTATACATTGGAATTTCTTATTGACGATGAAACACAGAAATTGCATCCGAATTTAATACAAAAGGCACAATGCCGACTTAAGTACAAGCTTACTGACACTCTAACTTTCTATGATTTGAACCTCTCGTGTAAGTCGAGTTTTAGATTCCGATGCTTCACTTCAGGTTTACTGTATCCCTTGGACCGTCTTATTGACGATGAAACACATAAGTTGCATCCGAATTTAATGCAAAAGGCACAATGACGACTTAAATACAAGAGGACTGACACTCTAACTCTCTATGATTTGAACCTCTCCTGTGAGTACAGTTTTAGATTCCGATGCTTCACTTCAGGTTTACTGTATCCCTTGGTTCTTCTTATTGACGATGAAACACAGAAATTGCATCCGAAATTAATACAAAAGGCACAATGCCGACTTAAGTACAAGAGGACTGACACCCTAATTTTCGATTATTAGAACCTCTCCTGTGAGTTCAGTTTCAGATTCCGATGCTTCACTTCAGGTTTACTGTATCCCTTGGACCTACTTATTGACGATGAAACACACAAATTGCATCCGAATTTAATACAAAAGGCACAATGCTGACTTAAGTACAAGAGGTCTGACACTCAAATTTTCTATGATTTGAACCTCCCCTGTGAGTCCAGTTTTAGATTCCGACGCTTCACTTCAGGTATACTGTATTCCTTGGACCTTCTTATTGACGATGAAACACAGAAATTGAAACAAAATTCAATACAAAAGGCACAATGCCGACTTAAGTACGAGAGGACTGACACTCTAAATTTCGATTATTTGAACCTCTCCTGTGAGTCCAGTTTTAGATTCCGATGCTTCATTTCAGGTTTACTGTATCCCTTGGACCTTCTTATTGACGATGAAACACAGAAATTACATCCGAATTTTATACAAAAGGCACAATGCCGACTCAAGTACAAGAGGACTGACACTTTAACTTACTTTGATTTGAACCCCTCCTGTGGGTCCAGATTTAGATTCCGTTGCTTCACTTCAGGTTTACTGTATTCCTTGGACCTTCTTATTGACGATGAAACACAGAAATTGCATCCGAATTTAATACAAAAGGCACAATACCGACTTATGTACAAGAGGACTGACACTCTAACCTTCTATGATTTGAACCTCTCCTGTGGGTCCAGTTTTAGATTCCGATGCCTCACCTCAGGTTTACTGTTTCCTTGGACGTTCTTTTTGACGATAAAACACAGAAATTGCATCCAAATTTAGTACAAAAGGCACAATGCGGACTTAAGTACAAGTGGGCTAACACTCTAACTCTCTATGATTTGAACCTCTCCTGTGAGTCCAGTTTTAGATTCCGATGCTTCACTTCATGTTTACTGTATCCCATGGACCTTCTTGTTGTCGATGAAACACAGAAATTGCATTACAAATTAATACAAAAGGAACAATGCCGACTTAAGTACAAAAGGACTCAAACTCTAACTCTTTATGATTTGAACCTCTCCTGTGAGTCCAGTTTTAGATTCCGATACTTCACTTCAGGTTTACTGTATCCCTTGGACCTGATTATTGACGATGAAACACAGAAATTGCATCCGAATTTAATACAAGAGGCACAATGTCGACTTAGGTACAAGCGGACTGACACACTAACTTTCTATGATTTAAACCTCTCCTGTAATTCGAGTTTTAGATTCCGATGCTTCACTTCAGGTTTACTGTATCCCTTGGACCGTCTTATTGACGATGAAACACATAAATAGCATCCGAATTTAATACAAAAGGCACAATGACGACTTAAGTACAAGAGGACTGACACTCTAACTCTCGACGATTTGAACCTCTCCTGTGAGTCCAGTTTTAGATTCCGATGCTTCACTTCATGTTTACTGTATCCCATGGACCTTCTTGTTGTCGATGAAACACAGAAATTGCATCCGAATTTAATATAGAAGGCACAGTACCGACTTAAGTACAAGAGTACCGACACTCTATTTTTCTTTGATTTGAACTTCTCCTGTGAGTCCAGTTTTAGATTCAGATTCTTCACTTCAGGTTTACTGTATCCCTTGGACCTTCTTATTGACGATGAAACACAGAAATTGCATCCGAATTTAATACAAAAGGCACAATGCCGACTTAGGTACAAGCGGACTGACAAACTAACTTTCTATGATTTAAACCTCTCCTGTAATTCGAGTTTTAGATTCCGATGCTTCACTTCAGGTTTTCTGTATCCCTTGGACCTTCTTATTGACGATGAAACATAGAAATTGCATCCGAATCTAATACAAAAGGCACAATGCCGACTTAAGTACAAGAGGACTGACACTCTAACTTTCTATGATCTGAACCCCTCCTGTGAGTCCAGTTTTAGATTCCGATGCTTCACTTCAGGTTTACTGTATCCCTTGGACCTTCTTATTGACGATGAAACACAGAAATTGCATCCGAATTTATTACAAAAGGCACAATGACGACTTAAGTACAAGGGGACTGATACTCTAACTTTCTATGATTTAAACCTCTCCTGTGAGTCCAGTTTTAGATTCCGATGCTTCACGTCAGGTTTACTGTATCCCTTGGACCTTCTTATTGACGATGAAACACAGAAACTGATTCCGAATTTAATATAAAAGGCACAATACCGACTTAAGTACAAGAGGACTGACGATCTAACTTTATAGGATTGGAACCTCTCCCGTGAGTCCAGTATTAGTTTCCGATGCAGTACTTCAGGTTTACTGTATGCCTTGGATCTTCTTATTGACGATGAAACATAGAAATTACATCCGAAGTTAATACAAAAGGCACAATGCCGATTTAAGTACAAGCGGTCTGATACTCTAACTTTCTATGATTTGAACCTGTCTTGTGAGTCCAGTTTTAGATTCCGATGCTTCACTTCAGGTTTACTGTATACATTGGATTTCTTATTGACGATGAATCACAGAAATTGCATCCGAATTTAATACAAAAGGCACAATGCCGACTTAAATACAAGCGGACGGACACTCTAACTTTCTATGATTTGAACATCTCGTGTAAGTCGAGTTTTAGATTCCGATGCTTCACTTCAGGTTTACTGTATCCCTTGGACCGTCTTATTGACGATGAAACACATAAGTTGCATCCGAATTTAATGCAAAAGGCACAATGACGACTTAACTACAAGAGGACTGACACTCTAACTCTCTATGATTTGAACCTCTCCTGTGAGTACAGTTTTAGATTCCGATGCTTCACTTCAGGTTTACTGTATCCCTTGGTTCTTCTTATTGACGATGAAACACAGAAGTTGCGTCAGAAATTAATACAAAAGGCACAATGCCGACTTAAGTACAAGAGGACTGACACCCTAATTTTCGATTATTTGAACCTCTCCTGTGAGTCCAGTTTCAGATTCCGATGCATCACTTCAGGTTTACTGTATCCCTTGGACCTACTTATTGACGATGAAACACAGAAATTGCATCCGAATTTAATACAAAAGGCACAATGCTGACATAAGTACAAGAGGACTGACACTCAAATTTTCTATGATTTGAACCTTCCCTGTGAGTCCAGTTTTAGATTCCGACACTTCACTTCAGGTATACTGTATCCCTTGGACCTTCTTATTGACGATGATACACAGAAATTGCAACAAAATTCTATACAAAAGGCACAATTCCGACTTATGTACAAGAGGACTGACACTCTAACCTTCTATGATTTGAACCTCTCCTGTGAGTCCAGTTTTGGATTCCGATGCTTCACTTGAGGTTTACTGTTCACCTTGGAACTTCTTATTGACGATGGAACACAGAAATTGCATCCGAATTTAATACAAAAGGCACAATGCCGACTTAAGTACAAGCGGACTGACACTCTAACTTTTATTATGATCTGAACCTCTCCTGTGGGTCCAGTTTTAGATTCCGATGCCTCACCTCAGGTTTACTGTTTCCTTGGACGTTCTTTTTGACGATGAAACACAGAAATTGCATCCAAATTTAGTACAAAGGCACAATGCGGACTTAAGTACAAGTGGGCTAACACTCTAACTCTCTATGATTTGAACCTCTCCTGTGAGTCATGTTTTAGATTCCGATGCTTCACTTCAGGTTTACTGTATCCCTTGAACCTTCTTATTGACGATGAAACACAGAAATTGCATCCGAATTTAATACAAAAGGCACAATACCGACTTATGTACAAGAGGACTGACACTCTAACCTTCTATGATTTGAACCTCTCCTGTGAGTCCAGTTTTGGATTCCGATGCATCACTTCAGGTTTACTGTATCCCTTGGACCTACTTATTGACGATGAAACACAGAAATTGTATCCGAATTTAATACAAAAGGCACAATGCCGACTTAAGTACAAGAGGACTGACACTCTAACTTTCTATGATTTGAACCTCTCCTGGGAGTCCAGTTTTAGATTCCGATGCCTCACTTCAGGTTTACTGTATTCCTTGGACCTTCTTGTTGACGATGAAACACAGAAATTGCATCCGAATTTAATACAAAAGGCACAATACCGGCTTAAGTACAAGCGGACTGACACTCTAACTTTCTATCATTTGAACCTCTCTTGTGAGTCCAGTTTTAGATTCCGATGCTTCACTTCAGGTTTACGGTTTACCTTGGACCTTCTTATTGCCGATGAAACACAGAAATTGCATCCGAATTTAATACAAAAGGCACAATGCCGACTTAAGTAGAAGATGACTGACACTCTAACTTTCTATGATTTGAACCTCTCCTGTTAGTCCAGTTTTAGATTCCGATGCTCCACTTCAGGTTTACTGTATCCCTTGGACCTTCTTATTGACGATGAAACACAGAAATTGCATCCGAATTTAATACAAAAGGCACAATACCGACTTATGTACAAGAGGACTGACACTCTAACCTTCTATGATTTGAACCTCTCCTGTGGGTCCAGTTTTAGATTCCGATGCCTCACCTCAGGTTTACTGTTTCCTTGGACGTTCTTTTTGACGATAAAACACAGAAATTGCATCCAAATTTAGTACAAAAGGCACAATGCGGACTTAAGTACAAGTGGGCTAACACTCTAACTCTCTATGATTTGAACCTCTCCTGTGAGTCCAGTTTTAGATTCCGATGCTTCACTTCATGTTTACTGTATCCCATGGACCTTCTTGTTGTCGATGAAACACAGAAATTGCATTACAAATTAATACAAAAGGAACAATGCCGACTTAAGTACAAAAGGACTCAAACTCTAACTCTTTATGATTTGAACCTCTCCTGTGAGTCCAGTTTTAGATTCCGATACTTCACTTCAGGTTTACTGTATCCCTTGGACCTGATTATTGACGATGAAACACAGAAATTGCATCCGAATTTAATACAAGAGGCACAATGTCGACTTAGGTACAAGCGGACTGACACACTAACTTTCTATGATTTAAACCTCTCCTGTAATTCGAGTTTTAGATTCCGATGCTTCACTTCAGGTTTACTGTATCCCTTGGACCGTCTTATTGACGATGAAACACATAAATAGCATCCGAATTTAATACAAAAGGCACAATGACGACTTAAGTACAAGAGGACTGACACTCTAACTCTCGACGATTTGAACCTCTCCTGTGAGTCCAGTTTTAGATTCCGATGCTTCACTTCATGTTTACTGTATCCCATGGACCTTCTTGTTGTCGATGAAACACAGAAACTGCATCCGAATTTAATATAGAAGGCACAGTACCGACTTAAGTACAAGAGTACCGACACTCTATTTTTCTTTGATTTGAACTTCTCCTGTGAGTCCAGTTTTAGATTCAGATTCTTCACTTCAGGTTTACTGTATCCCTTGGACCTTCTTATTGACGATGAAACACAGAAATTGCATCCGAATTTAATACAAAAGGCACAATGCCGACTTAGGTACAAGCGGACTGACAAACTAACTTTCTATGATTTAAACCTCTCCTGTAATTCGAGTTTTAGATTCCGATGCTTCACTTCAGGTTTTCTGTATCCCTTGGACCTTCTTATTGACGATGAAACATAGAAATTGCATCCGAATCTAATACAAAAGGCACAATGCCGACTTAAGTACAAGAGGACTGACACTCTAACTTTCTATGATCTGAACCCCTCCTGTGAGTCCAGTTTTAGATTCCGATGCTTCACTTCAGGTTTACTGTATCCCTTGGACCTTCTTATTGACGATGAAACACAGAAATTGCATCCGAATTTATTACAAAAGGCACAATGACGACTTAAGTACAAGGGGACTGATACTCTAACTTTCTATGATTTAAACCTCTCCTGTGAGTCCAGTTTTAGATTCCGATGCTTCACGTCAGGTTTACTGTATCCCTTGGACCTTCTTATTGACGATGAAACACAGAAACTGATTCCGAATTTAATATAAAAGGCACAATACCGACTTAAGTACAAGAGGACTGACGATCTAACTTTATAGGATTGGAACCTCTCCCGTGAGTCCAGTATTAGTTTCCGATGCAGTACTTCAGGTTTACTGTATGCCTTGGATCTTCTTATTGACGATGAAACATAGAAATTACATCCGAAGTTAATACAAAAGGCACAATGCCGATTTAAGTACAAGCGGTCTGATACTCTAACTTTCTATGATTTGAACCTGTCTTGTGAGTCCAGTTTTAGATTCCGATGCTTCACTTCAGGTTTACTGTATACATTGGATTTCTTATTGACGATGAATCACAGAAATTGCATCCGAATTTAATACAAAAGGCACAATGCCGACTTAAATACAAGCGGACGGACACTCTAACTTTCTATGATTTGAACATCTCGTGTAAGTCGAGTTTTAGATTCCGATGCTTCACTTCAGGTTTACTGTATCCCTTGGACCGTCTTATTGACGATGAAACACATAAGTTGCATCCGAATTTAATGCAAAAGGCACAATGACGACTTAACTACAAGAGGACTGACACTCTAACTCTCTATGATTTGAACCTCTCCTGTGAGTACAGTTTTAGATTCCGATGCTTCACTTCAGGTTTACTGTATCCCTTGGTTCTTCTTATTGACGATGAAACACAGAAGTTGCGTCAGAAATTAATACAAAAGGCACAATGCCGACTTAAGTACAAGAGGACTGACACCCTAATTTTCGATTATTTGAACCTCTCCTGTGAGTCCAGTTTCAGATTCCGATGCATCACTTCAGGTTTACTGTATCCCTTGGACCTACTTATTGACCATGAAACACAGAAATTGCATCCGAATTTAATACAAAAGGCACAATGCTGACATAAGTACAAGAGGACTGACACTCAAATTTTCTATGATTTGAACCTTCCCTGTGAGTCCAGTTTTAGATTCCGACACTTCACTTCAGGTATACTGTATCCCTTGGACCTTCTTATTGACGATGATACACAGAAATTGCAACAAAATTCTATACAAAAGGCACAATTCCGACTTATGTACAAGAGGACTGACACTCTAACCTTCTATGATTTGAACCTCTCCTGTGAGTCCAGTTTTGGATTCCGATGCTTCACTTGAGGTTTACTGTTCACCTTGGAACTTCTTATTGACGATGGAACACAGAAATTGCATCCGAATTTAATACAAAAGGCACAATGCCGACTTAAGTACAAGCGGACTGACACTCTAACTTTTATTATGATCTGAACCTCTCCTGTGGGTCCAGTTTTAGATTCCGATGCCTCACCTCAGGTTTACTGTTTCCTTGGACGTTCTTTTTGACGATGAAACACAGAAATTGCATCCAAATTTAGTACAAAGGCACAATGCGGACTTAAGTACAAGTGGGCTAACACTCTAACTCTCTATGATTTGAACCTCTCCTGTGAGTCATGTTTTAGATTCCGATGCTTCACTTCAGGTTTACTGTATCCCTTGAACCTTCTTATTGACGATGAAATATAGAAATTGTATCCGAATTTAATACAAAAGGCACAATGCCGACTTAAGTACAAGAGGACTGACACTCTAACTTTCTATGATTTGAACCTCTCCTGGGAGTCCAGTTTTAGATTCCGATGCCTCACTTCAGGTTTACTGTATTCCTTGGACCTTCTTGTTGACGATGAAACACAGAAATTGCATCCGAATTTAATACAAAAGGCACAATACCGGCTTAAGTACAAGCGGACTGACACTCTAACTTTCTATCATTTGAACCTCTCTTGTGAGTCCAGTTTTAGATTCCGATGCTTCACTTCAGGTTTACGGTTTACCTTGGACCTTCTTATTGCCGATGAAACACAGAAATTGCATCCGAATTTAATACAAAAGGCACAATGCCGACTTAAGTAGAAGATGACTGACACTCTAACTTTCTATGATTTGAACCTCTCCTGTTAGTCCAGTTTTAGATTCCGATGCTCCACTTCAGGTTTACTGTATCCCTTGGACCTTCTTATTGACGATGAAACACAGAAATTGCATCCTAATTTAATACAAAGGCACAATACCGACTTAAGTACAAGGGGCCTCACACTCTAACTTTCAATGATTTGAACCTCTCCTGTGAGTCCAGTTATACATTCCGATGCTTCACTTCAGGTTTACTGTATCCCTTGGACCTTCTTATTGACGATGAAACACAGAAATTAAATCCGAATTTAATACAAAATCACAATGCCGACTTAAGTACAAGAGGTCTGACACTCTAACTTCCTATGATTTGAACCTCTCCTGTGAGTCCAGTTTTAGATTCGGAAGCTTCACTTCAGGTTTGTTGTATGCCTTGGACTTCATATTGACGATGAAACACAGAAATTGGATCCGAATTTAATACAAAAGGCACAATGCCGACTTAAGTACAAGAGGACTGACACTCTAACTATGATTTGAACCTCTCTTATGAGTCCAGTTTTAGAATCCGATGCTTCACTTCAGGTTTACTGTATACCTTGGAACTTCTTATTGACGATGAAACACAGAAATTGCATCCGAATTTAATACGAAAGGCACAATGCCGACTTAAGTACAAGAGGAATGACACTCTAACTTTCTATGATTTGGACCTCTCCTGTGAGTCCAGTTTTAGATTCCGATGCTTCACTTCAGGTTTACTGTATCCCTTGGACCTTCTTATTGACGATGAACCACAGAAATTGCATCCGAATTTAATACAAAAGGCACAATGCCGACTTCAGTACAAGAGGACTGACACTCTAACTTTCTATGATTTGAACCCCTCCTGTGAGTTCAGTTTTAGATTCCGATGCTTCACTTCAGGTTTACTGTATCCCTTGGACCTTCATATTGACGATGAAACACAGAAATTGCATCCGAAATTAATACAAAAGGCACAATGCCGACATAAGTACAGTAGGACTGACACTCTAACTCCCTATGATTTGATCCTCTCCTGTGAGTCCATTTGTAGATTCCGATGCTTCACTTCAGGTTTACTGTTTCCTTGGACGTTCTTATTGACGATGAAACATTGAAATTGCATCCAAATTTAATACAAAAGGCACAATGCGGACTTAAGTACAAGAGGACTAACACTCTAACTTTCTATGATTTGAACGTCAACTGTGAGTCCACTTTTAGATTCCGATGCTTCACTTCAGGTGTACTGTATCCCTTGGACCTGATTATTGACGATGAAACAAAGAAATTGCATCCGAATTTAATACAAAAGGCACAATGCCGACTTAAGTACAAGAGGACTGACACTCTAACTTTTATTATGATTTGAACCACTCCTGTGAGTCCAGTTTTAGATTCCGATGCTTCACTTCAGGTTTACTGTTTCCTTGGACGTTCTTATTGACGATGAAACATAGAAATTGCATCCAAAATTAATACAAAAGGCACAATGCGGACTTAAGTACAAGAGGACTAACACTCTAACTTTCTATGATTTGAACCTCCCCTGTGAGTCCAGTTTTAGATTCCGATGCTTCACTTCAGGTTTACTGTATCCCTTGGACCCTCTTATTGACCATGAAACACAGAAATTGCATCCGAATTTAATACAAAAGGCACAATGCCGACTTAAGTACAAGAGGACTGACACTCTAACATTCTATGATTTGAACCTCTTCTGTGAGTCCAGTCTTAGATTGTGATGCTTCACTTTTGGTTTACTGTTCCCCATGGACCTTCATATTGACGATGAAACACAGAAATTACATCCGAATTTAATACGAAAGGCACAATGCCGACTTAAGTACAAGAGCAATGAGACTCTAACATTCTATGATTTGAACCCCTCCTGTGAGTCCAGTTTTAGATTCCGATGCTTCACTTCAGGTTTACTGTATCCCTTGGACCGTCTTATTGACGATGAAACACATAAGTTGCATCCGAATTTAATGCAAAAGGCACAATGACGACTTAAATACAAGAGGACTGACACTCTAACTCTCTATGATTTGAACCACTCCTGTGAGTACAGTTTTAGATTCCGATGCTTCACTTCAGGTTTACTGTATCCCTTGGTTCTTCTTATTGACGATGAAACACAGAAATTGCATACGAAATTAATACAAAAGGCACAATGCCGACTTAAGTACAAGAGGACTGACACCCTAATTTTCGATTATTAGAACCTCTCCTGTGAGTCCAGTTTCAGATTCCGATGCTTCACTTCAGGTTTACTGTATCCCTTGGACCTACTTATTGACGATGAAACACAGAAATTGCATCCGAATTTAATACAAAAGGCACAATGCTGACTTAAGTACAAGAGGACTGACACTCAAATTTTCTATGATTTGAACCTCCCCTGTGAGTCCAGTTTTAGATTCCGACGCTTCACTTCAGGTATACTGTATCCCTTGGACCTTCTTATTGACGATGAAACACAGAAATTGCAACAAAATTCAATACAAAAGGCACAATGCCGACTTAAGTACGAGAGGACTGACACTCTAAATTTCGATTATTTGAACCTCTCCTGTGAGTCCAGTTTTAGATTCCAATGCTTCATTTCAGGTTTACTGTATCCCTTGGACCTTCTTATTGACGATGAAACACAGAAATTACATCCGAATTTTATACAAAATGCACAATGCCCACTCAAGAACAAGAGGACTGACACTCTAACCTTCTATGATTTGAACCTCTCCTGTGAGTCCAGTTTTGGATTCCGATGCTTCACTTGAGGTTTACTGTTCACCTTGGAACTTCTCATTGACGATGGAACACAAAAATTGCATCCGAATTTAATACAAAAGGCACAATGCCGACTTAAATACAAGCGGACTGACACTATAACTTTCTATGATTTGAACCTCTCGTGTAAGTCGAGTTTTAGATTCCGATGCTTCACTTCAGGTTTACTGTATCCCTTGGACCGTCTTATTGACGATGAAACACATAACTTGCATCCGAATTTAATGCAAAAGGCACAATGACGACTTAACTACAAGAGGACTGACACTCTAACTCTCTATGATTTGAACCTCTCCTGTGAGTACAGTTTTAGATTCCGATGCTTCGCTTCAGGTTTACTGTATCCCTTGGTTCTTCTTATTGACGATGAAACACAGAAGTTGCATCCGAAATTAATACAAAAGGCACAATGCCGACTTAAGTACAAGAGGACTGACACCCTAATTTTCGATTATTTGAACCTCTCCTGTGAGTGCAGTTTCAGATTCCGATGCATCACTTCAGGTTTACTGTATCCCTTGGACCTACTTATTGACGATGAAACACAGAAATTGCATCCGAATTTAATACAAAAGGCACAATGCTGACTTAAGTACAAGAGGACTGACACTCAAATTTTCTATGATTTGAACCTTCCCTGTGAGTCCAGTTTTAGATTCCGACACTTCACTTCAGGTATACTGTATCCCTTGGACCTTCTTATTGACGATGAAACACAGAAATTGCAACAAAATTCTATACAAAAGGCACAATTCCGACTTATGTACAAGAGGACTGACACTCTAACCTTCTATGATTTGAACCTCTCCTGTGAGTCTAGTTTTGGATTCCGATGCTTCACTTCAGGTTTACGGTATCCCTTGAACCTTCTTATTGACGATGAAACATAGAAATTGTATCCGAATTTAATACAAAAGGCACAATGCCGACTTAAGTACAAGAGGACTGACACTCTAACTTTCTATGATTTGAACCTCTCCTGGGAGTCCAGTTTTAGATTCCGATGCTTCACTTCAGGTTTACTGTATTCCTTTAACCTTCTTGTTGACGATGACACACAGAAATTGCATCCGAATTTAATACAAAAGGCACAATACCGGCTTAAGTACAAGCGGACTGACACTCTAACTTTCTATGATTTGAACCTCTCTTGTGAGTCCAGTTTTAGATTCCGATGCTTCACTTCAGGTTTACGGTATACCTTGGACCTTCTTATTGCCGATGAAACACAGAAATTGCATCCGAATTTAATACAAAAGGCACAATGCCGACTTAAGTAGAAGAGGACTGACACTCTAACTTTCTATGATTTGAACCTCTCCTGTTAGTCCAGTTTTAGATTCCGATGCTCCACTTCAGGTTTACTGTATCCCTTGGACCTTCTTATTGACGATGAAACACAGAAATTGCATCCTAATTTAATACAAAAGGCACAATACCGACTTAAGTACAAGGGGCCTCACACTCTAACTTTCAATGATTTGAACCTCTCCTGTGAGTCCAGTTATACACTCCGATGCTTCACTTCAGGTTTACTGTATCCCTTGGACCTTCTTATTGACGATGAAACACAGAAATTAAATCCGAATTTAATACAAAAGGCACAATACCGACTTAAGTACAAGAGGTCTGACACTCTAACTTCCTATGATTTGAACCTCTCCTGTGAGTCCAGTTTTAGATTCCGATGCTTCACTTCAGGTTTACTGTTTCCTTGGACGTTCTTATTGACGATGAAATAGAGAAATTGCATCCAAATTTAATACAAAAGGCACAATGCGGACTTAAGTACAAGAGGACTATCACACTAACTTTCTATGATTTGAACCCCTCCTGTGAGTTCAGTTTTAGATTCCGATGCTTCACTTCAGGTTTACTGTATTGCTTGGACCTTCTTGTTGACGATGAAACACAGAAATTGCATCCGAATTTAATACAAAAGGCACAATACCAACTTAAGTACAAGCGGACAAACACTGTAACTTTCTATGATTTGAACCTCTCCTGTGAGTCCAGTTTTAGATTCCGATGCTTCACTTCAGGTTTACTGTATCCCTTGGACCTTCTTATTGACGATGAACCACAGAAATTGCATCCGAATTTAATACAAAATGCACAATGCCGACTTCAGTACAAGAGGACTGACACTCTAACTTTCTATGATTTGAACCCCTCCTGTGAGTTCAGTTTTAGATTCCGATGCTTCACTTCAGGTTTACTGTATCCCTTGGACCGTCTTATTGACGATGAAACACATAAGTTGCATCCGAATTTAATGCAAAAGGCACAATGACGACTTAAATACAAGAGGACTGACACTCTAACTCTCTATGATTTGAACCACTCCTGTGAGTACAGTTTTAGATTCCGATGCTTCACTTCAGGTTTACTGTATCCCTTGGTTCTTCTTATTGACGATGAAACACAGAAATTGCATACGAAATTAATACAAAAGGCACAATGCCGACTTAAGTACAAGAGGACTGACACCCTAATTTTCGATTATTAGAACCTCTCCTGTGAGTCCACTTTCAGATTCCGATGCTTCACTTCAGGTTTACTGTATCCCTTGGACCTACTTATTGACGATGAAACACAGAAATTGCATCCGAATTTAATACAAAAGGCACAATGCTGACTTAAGTACAAGAGGACTGACACTCAAATTTTCTATGATTTGAACCTCCCCTGTGAGTCCAGTTTTAGATTCCGACGCTTCACTTCAGGTATACTGTATCCCTTGGACCTTCTTATTGACGATGAAACACAGAAATTGCAACAAAATTCAATACAAAAGGCACAATGCCGACTTAAGTACGAGAGGACTGACACTCTAAATTTCGATTATTTAAACCTCTCCTGTGAGTCCAGTTTTAGATTCCAATGCTTCATTTCAGGTTTACTGTATCCCTTGGACCTTCTTATTGACGATGAAACACAGAAATTACATCCGAATTTTATACAGAAGGCACAATGCCCACTCAAGAACAAGAGGACTGACACTCTAACCTTCTATGATTTGAACCTCTCCTGTGAGTCCAGTTTTGGATTCCGATGCTTCACTTGAGGTTTACTGTTCACCTTGGAACTTCTTATTGACGATGGAACACAAAAATTGCATCCGAATTTAATACAAAAGGCACAATGACGACTTAAATACAAGCGGACTGACACTATAACTTTCTATGATTTGAACCTCTCGTGTAAGTGGAGTTTTAGATTCCGATGCTTCACTTCAGGTTTACTGTATCCCTTGGACCGTCTTATTGACGATGAAACACATAACTTGCATCCGAATTTAGTGCAAAAGGCACAATGACGACTTAACTACAAGAGGACTGACACTCTAACTCTCTATGATTTGAACCTCTCCTGTGAGTACAGTTTTAGATTCCGATGCTTCACTTCAGGTTTACTGTATCCCTTGGTTCTTCTTATTGACGATGAAACACAGAAGTTGCACCCGAAATTAATACAAAAGGCACAATGCCGACTTAAGTACAAGAGGACTGACCCCCTAATTTTCGATTATTTGAACCTCTCCTGTGAGTCCAGTTTCAGATTCCGATGCATCCCTTCAGGTTTACTGTATCCCTTGGACCTACTTATTGACGATGAAACACAGAAATTGCATCCGAATTTAATACAAAAGGCACAATGCTGACTTAAGTACAAGAGGACTGACACTCAAATTTTCTATGATTTGAACCTTCCCTGTGAGTCCAGTTTTAGATTCCGACACTTCACTTCAGGTATACTGTATCCCTTGGACCTTCTTATTGACGATGAAACACAGAAATTGCAACAAAATTCTATACAAAAGGCACAATTCCGACTTATGTACAAGAGGACTGACACTCTAACCTTCTATGATTTGAACCTCTCCTGTGAGTCCAGTTTTGGATTCCGATGCTTCACTTCAGGTTTACGGTATCCCTTGAACCTTCTTATTGACGATGAAACATAGAAATTGTATCCGAATTTTATACAAAAGGCACAATGCCGACTTAAGTACAAGAGGACTGACACTCTAACTTTCTATGATTTGAACCTCTCCTGGGAGTCCAGTTTTAGATTCCGATGCTTCACTTCAGGTTTACTGTATTCCTTTAACCTTCTTGTTGACGATGAAACACAGAAATTGCATCCGAATATAATACAAAAATCACAATACCGGCTTAAGTACAAGCGGACTGACACTCTAACTTTCTATGATTTGAACCTCTCTTGTGAGTCCAGTTTTAGATTCCGATGCTTCACTTCAGGTTTACGGTATACCTTGGACCTTCTTATTGCCGATGAAACACAGAAATTGCATCCGAATTTAATACAAAAGGCACAATAACGACTTAAGTAGAAGAGGACTGACACTCTAACTTTCTATGATTTGAACCTCTCCTGTTAGTCCAGTTTTAGATTCCGATGCTCCACTTCAGGTTTACTGTATCCCTTGGACCTTCTTATTGACGATGAAACACAGAAATTGCATCCTAATTTAATACAAAAGGCACAATACCGACTTAAGTACAAGGGGCCTCACACTCTAACTTTCAATGATTTGAACCTCTCCTGTGAGTCCAGTTATACACTCCGATGCTTCACTTCAGGTTTACTGTATCCCTTGGACCTTCTTATTGACGATGAAACACAGAAATTAAATCCGAATTTAATACAAAAGGCACAATACCGACTTAAGTACAAGAGGTCTGACACTCTAACTTCCTATGATTTGAACCTCTCCTGTGAGTCCAGTTTTAGATTCGGAAGCTTCACTTCAGGTTTGTTGTATGCCTTGGACTTCATATTGACGATGAAACACAGAAATTGGATCCGAATTTAATACAAAAGGCACAATGCCGACTTAAGTACAAGAGGACTGACACTCTAACTATGATTTGAACCTCTCTTATGAGTCCAGTTTTAGATTCCGATGCTTCACATCAGGTTTACTGTATACCTTGGAACTTCTTATTGACGATGAAACACAGAAATTGCATCCGAATTTAATACGAAAGGCACAATGCCGACTTAAGTACAAGAGGACTGACACTCTAATTCTCTATGATTTGATCCTCTCCTGTGAGTCCAGTTTTAGATTCCGATGCTTCACTTCAGGTTTACTGTTTCCTTGGACGTTCTTATTGACGATGAAACAGAGAAATTGCATCCAAATTTAATACAAAAGGCACAATGCGGACTTAAGTACAAGAGGACTAACACTCTAACTTTCTATGATTTGAACCCCTCCTGTGAGTTCAGTTTTAGATTCCGTTGCTTCACTTCAGGTTTACTGTATTCCTTGGACCTTCTTGTTGACGATGAAACACAGAAATTGCATCCGAATTTAATACAAAAGGCACAATACCGGCTTAAGTACAAGCGGACAAACACTGTAACTTTCTATAATTTGAACCTCTCCTGTGAGTCCAGTTTTAGATTCCGATGCTTCACTTCAGGTTTACTGTATCCCTTGGACCTTCTTATTGACGATGAACCACAGAAATTGCATCCGAATTTAATACAAAAGGCACAATGCCGACTTCAGTACAAGAGGACTGACACTCTAACTTTCTATGATTTGAACCCCTCCTGTGAGTTCAGTTTTAGATTCCGATGCTTCACGTCAGGTTTACTGTATCCCTTTGACCTTCATATTGACGATGAAACACAGAAATTGCATCCGAAATTAATACAAAAGGCACAATGCCGACTTAAGTACAGTAGGACTGTCACTCTAACTCTCTATGATTTGATCCTCTCCTGTGAGTCCAGTTTTAGATTCCGATGCTTCACTTCAGGTTTACTGTTTCCTTGGACGTTCTTATTGACGATGAAACATAGAAATTGCATCCAAATTTAATACAAAAGGCACAATGCGGACTTAAGTACAAGAGGACTAACACTCTAACTTTCTATGATTTGAACCTTCCCTGTGAGTCCAGTTTTAGATTCCGATGCTTCACTTCAGGTGTACTGTATCCCTTGGACCTGATTATTGACGATGAAACAAAGAAATTGCATCCGAATTTAATACAAAAGGCACAATGCCGACTTAAGTACAAGAGGACTGACACTCTAACTTTTATTATGATTTGAACCTCTCCTGTGAGTCCAGTTTTAGATTCCGATGCTTCACTTCAGGTTTACTGTTACCTTGGACGTTCTTATTGACGATGAAACATAGAAATTGCATCCAAAATTAATACAAAAGGCACAATGCGGACTTAAGTACAAGAGGACTAACACTCTAACTTTCTATGATTTGAACCTCCCCTGTGAGTCCAGTTTTAGATTCCGATGCTTCACTTCAGGTTTACTGTATCCCTTGGACCCTCTTATTGACCATGAAACACAGAAATTGCATCCGAATTTAATACAAAAGGCACAATGCCGACTTAAGTACAAGAGGACTGACACTCTAACATTCTATGATTTGAACCTCTTCTGTGAGTCCAGTCTTAGATTGTGATGCTTCACTTTTGGTTTACTGTACCCCTTGGACCTTCATATTGACGATGAAACACAGAAATTACATCCGAATTTAATACGAAAAGCACAATGCCGACTTAAGTACAAGAGGAATGACACTCTAACATTCTATGATTTGAACCCCTCCTGTGAGTCCAGTTTTAGATTCCGATGCTTCACTTCAGGTTTACTGTATCCCTTGGACCGTCTTATTGACGATGAAACACATAAGTTGCATCCGAATTTAATGCAAAAGGCACAATGACGACTTAAATACAAGAGGACTGACACTCTAACTCTCTATGATTTGAACCACTCCTGTGAGTACAGTTTTAGATTCCGATGCTTCACTTCAGGTTTACTGTATCCCTTGGTTCTTCTTATTGACGATGAAACACAGAAATTGCATACGAAATTAATACAAAAGGCACAATGCCGACTTAAGTACAAGAGGACTGACACCATAATTTTCGATTATTTGAACGTCTCCTGTGAGTTCAGTTTCAGATTCCGATGCTTCACTTCAGGTTTACTGTATCCCTTGGACCCTCTTATTGACCATGAAACACAGAAATTGCATCCGAATTTAATACAAAAGGCACAATGCCGACTTAAGTACAAGAGGACTGACACTCTAACATTCTATGATTTGAACCTCTTCTGTGAGTCCAGTCTTAGATTGTGATGCTTCACTTTTGGTTTACTGTACCCCTTGGACCTTCTTATTGACGATGAAACACAGAAATTGCAACAAAATTCAATACAAAAGGCACAATGCCGACTTAAGTACGAGAGGACTGACACTCTAAATTTCGATTATTTGAACCTCTCCTGTGAGTCCAGTTTTAGATTCCGATGCTTCATTTCAGGTTTACTGTATCCCTTGGACCTTCTTATTGACGATGAAAGACAGAAATTACATCCGAATTTTATACAAAAGGCACAATGCCGACTCAAGTACAAGAGGACAGACACTCTAACCTTCTATGATTTGAACCTCTCCTGTGAGTCCAGTTTTGGATTCCGATGCTTCACTTGAGGTTTACTGTTCACCTTGGAACTTCTTATTGACGATGGAACACAGAAATTGCATCCGAATTTAATATAAAAGGCACAATGCCGACTTAAGTACAAGCGGACTGACACTCTAACTTTTATTATGATTTGAACCTCTCCTGTGGGTCCAGTTTTAGATTCCGATGCCTCACCTCAGGTTTAATGTTTCCTTGGACGTTCTTTTTGACGATGAAACACAGAAATTGCATCCAAATTTAGTACAAAAGGCACAATACGGGCTTAAGTACAAGCGGACAAACACTGTAACTTTCTATGATTTGAACCTCTCCTGTGAGTCCAGTTTTAGATTCCGATGCTTCACTTCAGGTTTACTGTTTCCCTTGGACCTTCTTATTGACGATGAACCACAGAAATTGCATCCGAATTTAATACAAAAGGCACAATGCCGACTTCAGTACAAGAGGACTGACACTCTAACTTTCTATGATTTGAACCCCTCCTGTGAGTTCAGTTTTAGATTCTGATGCTTCACTTCAGGTTTACTGTTTCCTTGGACGTTCTTATTGACGATGAAACAGAGAAATTGCATCCAAATTTAATACAAAAGGCACAATGCGGACTTAAGTACAAGAGGACTAACACTCTAACTTTCTATGATTTGAACCCCTCCTGTGAGTTCAGTTTTAGATTCCGATGCTTCACTTCAGGTTTACTGTATTCCTTGGACCTTCTTGTTGACGATGAAACACAGAAATTGCATCCGAATTTAATACAAAAGGCACAATACCGGCTTAAGTACAAGCGGACAAACACTGTAACTTTCTATGATTTGAACCTCTCCTGTGAGTCCAGTTTTAGATTCCGATGCTTCACTTCAGGTTTACTGTATCCCTTGGACCTCCTTATTGACGATGAACCACAGAAATTGCATCCGAATTTAATACAAAAGGCACAATGCCGACTTCAGTACAAGAGGACTGACACTCTAACTTTCTATGATTTGAACCCCTCCTGTGAGTTCAGTTTTAGATTCCGATGCTTCACTTCAGGTTTACTGTATCCCTTGGACCTTCATATTGACGATGAAACACAGAAATTGCATCCGAAATTAATACAAAAGGCACAATGCCGACATAAGTACAGTAGGACTGACACTCTAACTCTCTATGATTTGATCCTCTCCTGTGAGTCCAGTTTTAGATTCCGATGCTTCACTTCAGGTTTACTGTTTTCTTGGACGTTCTTATTGACGATGAAACATAGAAATTGCATCCAAATTTAATACAAAAGGCACAATGCGGACTTAAGTACAAGAGGACTAACACTCTAACTTTCTATGATTTGAACCTCCCCTGTGAGTCCAGTTTTAGATTCCGATGCTTCACTTCAGGTGTACTGTATCCCTTGGACCTGATTATTGACGATGAAACAAAGAAATTGCATCCGAATTTAATACAAAAGGCACAATGCCGACTTAAGTACAAGAGGACTGACACTCTAACTTTTATTATGATTTGAACCTCTCCTGTGAGTCCAGTTTTAGATTCCGATGCTTCACTTCAGGTTTACTGTTTACTTGGACGTTCTTATTGACGATAAAACATAGAAATTGCTTCCAAAATTAATACAAAAGGCACAATGCGGACTTAAGTACAAGAGGACTAACACTCTAACTGTCTATGATTTGAACCTCCCCTGTGAGTCCAGTTTTAGATACCGATGCTTCACTTCGGGTTTACTGTATCCCTTGGACCCTCTTATTGACCATGAAACACAGAAATTGCATCCGAATTTAATACAAAAGGCACAATGCCGACTTAAGTACAAGAGGACTGACACTCTAACATTCTATGATTTGAACCTCTTCTGTGAGTCCAGTCTTAGATTGTGATGCCTCACTTTTGGTTTACTGTACCCCTTGGACCTTCATATTGACGATGAAACACAGAAATTACATCCGAATTTAATACGAAAAGCACAATGCCGACTTAAGTACAAGAGGAATGACACTCTAACATTCTATGATTTGAACCCCTCCTGTGAGTCCAGTTTTAGATTCCGATGCTTCACTTCAGGTTTACTGTATCCCTTGGACCGTCTTATTGACGATGAAACACATAAGTTGCATCCGAATTTAATGCAAAAGGCACAATGACGACTTAAATACAAGAGGACTGACACTCTAACTCTCTATGATTTGAACCACTCCTGTGAGTACAGTTTTAGATTCCGATGCTTCACTTCAGGTTTACTGTATCCCTTGGTTCTTCTTATTGACGATGAAACACAGAAATTGCATACGGAATTAATACAAAAGGCACAATGCCGACTTAAGTACGAGAGGACTGACACTCTAAATTTCGATTATTTGAACCTCTCCTGTGAGTCCAGTTTTAGATTCCGATGCTTCATTTCAGGTTTACTGTATCCCTTGGACCTTCTTATTGACGATGAAACACAGAAATTACATCCGAATTTTATACAAAAGGCACAATGCCGACTCAAGTACAAGAGGACTGACACTCTAACCTTCTATGATTTGAACCTCTCCTGTGAGTCCAGTTTTGGATTCCGATGCTTCACTTGAGGTTTACTGTTCACCTTGGAACTTCTTATTGACGATGGAACACAGAAATTGCATCCGAATTTAATACAAAAGACACAACGCCGACTTAAGTACAAGCGGACTGACACTCTAACTTTTATTATGATTTGAACCTCTCCTGTGGGTCCAGTTTTAGATTCCGATGCCTCACCTCAGGTTTAATGTTTCCTTGGACGTTCTTTTTGACGATGAAACACAGAAATTGCATCCAAATTTAGTACAAAGGCACAATGCGGACTTAAGTACAAGTGGGCTAACACTCTAACTCTCTATGATTTGAACCTCTCCTGTGAGTCAAGTTTTAGATTCCGATGCTTCACTTCAGGTTTACTGTATCCGTAGAACCTTCTTATTGACGATGAAACATAGATATTATATCCGAATTTAATACAAAAGGCACATACCGACTTAAACACAAGAGGACTGACACTCTACCTTTCTATGATTTGAACCCCTCCTGTGAGTTCAGTTTTAGATTCCGATGCTTCACTTCAGGTTTACTGTATCCCTTGGACCTTCATATTGACGATGAAACACAGAAATTGCATCCGAAATTAATACAAAAGGCACAATGCCGACTTAAGTACAGTAGGACTGACATTCTAACTCTCTATGATTTGATCCTCTCCTGTGAGTCCAGTTTTAGATTCCGATGCTTCACTTCAGGTTTACTGTTTCCTTGGACGTTCTTATTGACGATGAAACATAGAAATTGCATCCAAATTTAATACAAAAGGCACAATGCGGACTTAAGTACAAGAGGACTAACACTCTAACTTTCTATGATTTGAACCTCCCCTGTGAGTCCAGTTTTAGATTCCGATGCTTCACTTCAGGTGTACTGTATCCCTTGGACCTGATTATTGACGATGAAACAAAGAAATTGCATCCGAATTTAATACAAAAGGCACAATGCCGACTTAAGTACAAGAGGACTGACACTCTAACTTTTATTATGATTTGAACCTCTCCTGTGAGTCCAGTTTTAGATTCCGATGCTTCACTTCAGGTTTACTGTTTCCTTGGACGTTCTTATTGACGATGAAACATAGAAATTGCTTCCAAAATTAATACAAAAGGCACAATGCGGACTTAAGTACAAGAGGACTAACACTCTAACTTTCTATGATTTGAACCTCCCCTGTGAGTCCAGTTTTAGATTCCGATGCTTCACTTCAAGTTTACTGTATCCCTTGGACCCTCTTATTGACCATGAAACACAGAAATTGCATCCGAATTTAATACAAAAGGCACAATGCCGACTTAAGTACAAGAGGACTGACACTCTAACATTCTATGATTTGAACCTCTTCTGTGAGTCCAGTCTTAGATTGTGATGCTTCACTTTTGGTTTACTGTACCCCTTGGACCTTCATATTGACGATGAAACACAGAAATTACATCCGAATTTAATACGAAAAGCACAATGCCGACTTAAGTACAAGAGGAATGACACTGTAACATCCTATGATTTGAACCCCTCCTGTGAGTCCAGTTTTAGATTCCGATGCTTCACTTCAGGTTTACTGTATCCCTTGGACCGTCTTATTGACGATGAAACACATAAGTTGCATCCGAATTTAATGCAAAAGGCACAATGACGACTTAAATACAAGAGGACTGACACTCTAACTCTCTATGATTTGAACCACTCCTGTGAGTACAGTTTTAGATTCCGATGCTTCACTTCAGGTTTACTGTATCCCTTGGTTCTTCTTATTGACGATGAAACACAGAAATTGCACACGAAATTAATACAAAAGGCACAATGCCGACTTAAGTACAAGAGGACTGACACCCTAATTTTCGATTATTAGAACCTCTCCTGTGAGTTCAGTTTCAGATTCCAATGCTTCACTTCAGGTTTACTGTATCCCTTGGACCTTCTTATTGACGATGAAACACAGAAATTACATCCGAATTTTATACAAAAGGCACAATGCCGACTCAAGTACAAGAGGACTGACACTCTAACCTTCTATGATTTGAACCTCTCCTGTGAGTCCAGTTTTGGATTCCGATGCTTCACTTGAGGTTTACTGTTCACCTTGGAACTTCTTATTGACGATGGAACACAGAAATTGCATCCGAATTTAATACAAAAGGCACAATGCCGACTTAAGTACAAGCGGACTGACACTCTAACTTTTATTATGATTTGAACCTCTCCTGTGGGTCCAGTTTTAGATTCCGATGCCTCACCTCAGGTTTAATGTTTCCTTGGACGTTCTTTTTGACGATGAAAAACAGAAATTGCATCCAAATTTAGTACAAAGGCACAATGCGGACTTAAGTACAAGTGGGCTAACACTCTAACTCTCTATGATTTGAACCTCTCCTGTGAGTCAAGTTTTAGATTCCGATGCTTCACTTCAGGTTTACTGTATCCGTTGAACCTTCTTATTGACGATGAAACATAGATATTGTATCCGAATTTAATACAAAAAGCACAATGCCGACTTAAACACAAGAGGACTGACACTCTAACTTTCTATGATTTGAACCCCTCCTGTGAGTCCAGTTTTAGATTCCGATGCTTCACTTCAGGTTTACTGTATCCCTTGGACCTTCTTATTGACGATGAAACACAGAAATTGCATCCGAATTTATTACAAAAGGCACAATGACGACTTAAGTACAAGGGGACTGATACTCTAACTTTCTATGATTTAAACCTCTCCTGTGAGTCCAGTTTTAGATTCCGATGCTTCACGTCAGGTTTACTGTATCCCTTGGACCTTCTTATTGACGATGGAACACAGAAATTGATTCCGAATTTAATATAAAAGGCACAATACCGACTTAAGTACAAGAGGACTGACGCTCTAACTTTATAGGATTTGAACCTCTCCTGTGAGTCCAGTATTAGATTCCGATGCATCACTTCACGTTTACTGTATCCCTTGGTTCTTCTTATTGACGATAAAACACAGAAATTGCATCCGAAATTAATACAAAAGGCACAATGCGGACTTAAGTACAAGAGGACTAACACTCTAACTTTCTATGATTTGAACCTTCCCTGTGAGTCCAGTTTTAGATTCCGATGCTTCACTTCAGGTGTACTGTATCCCTTGGACCTGATTATTGACGATGAAACAAAGAAATTGCATCCGAATTTAATACAAAAGGCACAATGCCGACTTAAGTACAAGAGGACTGACACTCTAACTTTTATTATGATTTGAACCTCTCCTGTGAGTCCAGTTTTAGATTCCGATGCTTCACTTCAGGTTTACTGTTACCTTGGACGTTCTTATTGACGATGAAACATAGAAATTGCTTCCAAAATTAATACAAAAGGCACAATGCGGACTTAAGTACAAGAGGACTAACACTCTAACTTTCTATGATTTGAACCTCCCCTGTGAGTCCAGTTTTAGATTCCGATGCTTCACTTCAGGTTTACTGTATCCCTTGGACCCTCTTATTGACCATGAAACACAGAAATTGCATCCGAATTTAATACAAAAGGCACAATGCCGACTTAAGTACAAGAGGACTGACACTCTAACATTCTATGATTTGAACCTCTTCTGTGAGTCCAGTCTTAGATTGTGATGCTTCACTTTTGGTTTACTGTACCCCTTGGACCTTCATATTGACGATGAAACACAGAAATTACATCCGAATTTAATACGAAAAGCACAATGCCGACTTAAGTACAAGAGGAATGACACTCTAACATTCTATGATTTGAACCCCTCCTGTGAGTCCAGTTTTAGATTCCGATGCTTCACTTCAGGTTTACTGTATCCCTTGGACCGTCTTATTGACGATGAAACACATAAGTTGCATCCGAATTTAATGCAAAAGGCACAATGACGACTTAAATACAAGAGGACTGACACTCTAACTCTCTATGATTTGAACCACTCCTGTGAGTACAGTTTTAGATTCCGATGCTTCACTTCAGGTTTACTGTATCCCTTGGTTCTTCTTATTGACGATGAAACACAGAAATTGCATACGAAATTAATACAAAAGGCACAATGCCGACTTAAGTACAAGAGGACTGACACCATAATTTTCGATTATTTGAACGTCTCCTGTGAGTTCAGTTTCAGATTCCGATGCTTCACTTCAGGTTTACTGTATCCCTTGGACCCTCTTATTGACCATGAAACACAGAAATTGCATCCGAATTTAATACAAAAGGCACAATGCCGACTTAAGTACAAGAGGACTGACACTCTAACATTCTATGATTTGAACCTCTTCTGTGAGTCCAGTCTTAGATTGTGATGCTTCACTTTTGGTTTACTGTACCCCTTGGACCTTCTTATTGACGATGAAACACAGAAATTGCAACAAAATTCAATACAAAAGGCACAATGCCGACTTAAGTACGAGAGGACTGACACTCTAAATTTCGATTATTTGAACCTCTCCTGTGAGTCCAGTTTTAGATTCCGATGCTTCATTTCAGGTTTACTGTATCCCTTGGACCTTCTTATTGACGATGAAAGACAGAAATTACATCCGAATTTTATACAAAAGGCACAATGCCGACTCAAGTACAAGAGGACAGACACTCTAACCTTCTATGATTTGAACCTCTCCTGTGAGTCCAGTTTTGGATTCCGATGCTTCACTTGAGGTTTACTGTTCACCTTGGAACTTCTTATTGACGATGGAACACAGAAATTGCATCCGAATTTAATATAAAAGGCACAATGCCGACTTAAGTACAAGCGGACTGACACTCTAACTTTTATTATGATTTGAACCTCTCCTGTGGGTCCAGTTTTAGATTCCGATGCCTCACCTCAGGTTTAATGTTTCCTTGGACGTTCTTTTTGACGATGAAACACAGAAATTGCATCCAAATTTAGTACAAAAGGCACAATACGGGCTTAAGTACAAGCGGACAAACACTGTAACTTTCTATGATTTGAACCTCTCCTGTGAGTCCAGTTTTAGATTCCGATGCTTCACTTCAGGTTTACTGTTTCCCTTGGACCTTCTTATTGACGATGAACCACAGAAATTGCATCCGAATTTAATACAAAAGGCACAATGCCGACTTCAGTACAAGAGGACTGACACTCTAACTTTCTATGATTTGAACCCCTCCTGTGAGTTCAGTTTTAGATTCTGATGCTTCACTTCAGGTTTACTGTTTCCTTGGACGTTCTTATTGACGATGAAACAGAGAAATTGCATCCAAATTTAATACAAAAGGCACAATGCGGACTTAAGTACAAGAGGACTAACACTCTAACTTTCTATGATTTGAACCCCTCCTGTGAGTTCAGTTTTAGATTCCGATGCTTCACTTCAGGTTTACTGTATTGCTTGGACCTTCTTGTTGACGATGAAACACAGAAATTGCATCCGAATTTAATACAAAAGGCACAATACCGGCTTAAGTACAAGCGGACAAACACTGTAACTTTCTATGATTTGAACCTCTCCTGTGAGTCCAGTTTTAGATTCCGATGCTTCACTTCAGGTTTACTGTATCCCTTGGACCTCCTTATTGACGATGAACCACAGAAATTGCATCCGAATTTAATACAAAAGGCACAATGCCGACTTCAGTACAAGAGGACTGACACTCTAACTTTCTATGATTTGAACCCCTCCTGTGAGTTCAGTTTTAGATTCCGATGCTTCACTTCAGGTTTACTGTATCCCTTGGACCTTCATATTGACGATGAAACACAGAAATTGCATCCGAAATTAATACAAAAGGCACAATGCCGACATAAGTACAGTAGGACTGACACTCTAACTCTCTATGATTTGATCCTCTCCTGTGAGTCCAGTTTTAGATTCCGATGCTTCACTTCAGGTTTACTGTTTCCTTGGACGTTCTTATTGACGATGAAACATAGAAATTGCATCCAAATTTAATACAAAAGGCACAATGCGGACTTAAGTACAAGAGGACTAACACTCTAACTTTCTATGATTTGAACCTCCCCTGTGAGTCCAGTTTTAGATTCCGATGCTTCACTTCAGGTGTACTGTATCCCTTGGACCTGATTATTGACGATGAAACAAAGAAATTGCATCCGAATTTAATACAAAAGGCACAATGCCGACTTAAGTACAAGAGGACTGACACTCTAACTTTTATTATGATTTGAACCTCTCCTGTGAGTCCAGTTTTAGATTCCGATGCTTCACTTCAGGTTTACTGTTTACTTGGACGTTCTTATTGACGATAAAACATAGAAATTGCTTCCAAAATTAATACAAAAGGCACAATGCGGACTTAAGTACAAGAGGACTAACACTCTAACTTTCTATGATTTGAACCTCCCCTGTGAGTCCAGTTTTAGATACCGATGCTTCACTTCGGGTTTACTGTATCCCTTGGACCCTCTTATTGACCATGAAACACAGAAATTGCATCCGAATTTAATACAAAAGGCACAATGCCGACTTAAGTACAAGAGGACTGACACTCTAACATTCTATGATTTGAACCTCTTCTGTGAGTCCAGTCTTAGATTGTGATGCCTCACTTTTGGTTTACTGTACCCCTTGGACCTTCATATTGACGATGAAACACAGAAATTACATCCGAATTTAATACGAAAAGCACAATGCCGACTTAAGTACAAGAGGAATGACACTCTAACATTCTATGATTTGAACCCCTCCTGTGAGTCCAGTTTTAGATTCCGATGCTTCACTTCAGGTTTACTGTATCCCTTGGACCGTCTTATTGACGATGAAACACATAAGTTGCATCCGAATTTAATGCAAAAGGCACAATGACGACTTAAATACAAGAGGACTGACACTCTAACTCTCTATGATTTGAACCACTCCTGTGAGTACAGTTTTAGATTCCGATGCTTCACTTCAGGTTTACTGTATCCCTTGGTTCTTCTTATTGACGATGAAACACAGAAATTGCATACGGAATTAATACAAAAGGCACAATGCCGACTTAAGTACGAGAGGACTGACACTCTAAATTTCGATTATTTGAACCTCTCCTGTGAGTCCAGTTTTAGATTCCGATGCTTCATTTCAGGTTTACTGTATCCCTTGGACCTTCTTATTGACGATGAAACACAGAAATTACATCCGAATTTTATACAAAAGGCACAATGCCGACTCAAGTAAAAGAGGACTGACACTCTAACCTTCTATGATTTGAACCTCTCCTGTGAGTCCAGTTTTGGATTCCGATGCTTCACTTGAGGTTTACTGTTCACCTTGGAACTTCTTATTGACGATGGAACACAGAAATTGCATCCGAATTTAATACACAAGGCACAACGCCGACTTAAGTACAAGCGGACTGACACTCTAACTTTTATTATGATTTGAACCTCTCCTGTGGGTCCAGTTTTAGATTCCGATGCCTCACCTCAGGTTTAATGTTTCCTTGGACGTTCTTTTTGACGATGAAACACAGAAATTGCATCCAAATTTAGTACAAAGGCACAATGCGGACTTAAGTACAAGTGGGCTAACACTCTAACTCTCTATGATTTGAACCTCTCCTGTGAGTCAAGTTTTAGATTCCGATGCTTCACTTCAGGTTTACTGTATCCGTAGAACCTTCTTATTGACGATGAAACATAGATATTGTATCCGAATTTAATACAAAAGGCACATACCGACTTAAACACAAGAGGACTGACACTCTACCTTTCTATGATTTGAACCCCTCCTGTGAGTTCAGTTTTAGATTCCGATGCTTCACTTCAGGTTTACTGTATCCCTTGGACCTTCATATTGACGATGAAACACAGAAATTGCATCCGAAATTAATACAAAAGGCACAATGCCGACTTAAGTACAGTAGGACTGACATTCTAACTCTCTATGATTTGATCCTCTCCTGTGAGTCCAGTTTTAGATTCCGATGCTTCACTTCAGGTTTACTGTTTCCTTGGACGTTCTTATTGACGATAAAACATAGAAATTGCATCCAAATTTAATACAAAAGGCACAATGCGGACTTAAGTACAAGAGGACTAACACTCTAACTTTCTATGATTTGAACCTCCCCTGTGAGTCCAGTTTTAGATTCCGATGCTTCACTTCAGGTGTACTGTATATCTTGGACCTGATTATTGACGATGAAACAAAGAAATTGCATCCGAATTTAATACAAAAGGCACAATGCCGACTTAAGTACAAGAGGACTGACACTCTAACTTTTATTATGATTTGAACCTCTCCTGTGAGTCCAGTTTTAGATTCCGATGCTTCACTTCAGGTTTACTGTTTCCTTGGACGTTCTTATTGACGATGAAACATAGAAATTGCTTCCAAAATTAATACAAAAGGCACAATGCGGACTTAAGTACAAGAGGACTAACACTCTAACTTTCTATGATTTGAACCTCCCCTGTGAGTCCAGTTTTAGATTCCGATGCTTCACTTCAAGTTTACTGTATCCCTTGGACCCTCTTATTGACCATGAAACACAGAAATTGCATCCGAATTTAATACAAAAGGCACAATGCCGACTTAAGTACAAGAGGACTGACACTCTAACATTCTATGATTTGAACCTCTTCTGTGAGTCCAGTCTTAGATTGTGATGCTTCACTTTTGGTTTACTGTACCCCTTGGACCTTCATATTGACGATGAAACACAGAAATTACATCCGAATTTAATACGAAAAGCACAATGCCGACTTAAGTACAAGAGGAATGACACTGTAACATCCTATGATTTGAACCCCTCCTGTGAGTCCAGTTTTAGATTCCGATGCTTCACTTCAGGTTTACTGTATCCCTTGGACCGTCTTATTGACGATGAAACACATAAGTTGCATCCGAATTTAATGCAAAAGGCACAATGACGACTTAAATACAAGAGGACTGACACTCTAACTCTCTATGATTTGAACCACTCCTGTGAGTACAGTTTTAGATTCCGATGCTTCACTTCAGGTTTACTGTATCCCTTGGTTCTTCTTATTGACGATGAAACACAGAAATTGCACACGAAATTAATACAAAAGGCACAATGCCGACTTAAGTACAAGAGGACTGACACCCTAATTTTCGATTATTAGAACCTCTCCTGTGAGTTCAGTTTCAGATTCCAATGCTTCACTTCAGGTTTACTGTATCCCTTGGACCTTCTTATTGACGATGAAACACAGAAATTACATCCGAATTTTATACAAAAGGCACAATGCCGACTCAAGTACAAGAGGACTGACACTCTAACCTTCTATGATTTGAACCTCTCCTGTGAGTCCAGTTTTGGATTCCGATGCTTCACTTGAGGTTTACTGTTCACCTTGGAACTTCTTATTGACGATGGAACACAGAAATTGCATCCGAATTTAATACAAAAGGCACAATGCCGACTTAAGTACAAGCGGACTGACACTCTAACTTTTATTATGATTTGAACCTCTCCTGTGGGTCCAGTTTTAGATTCCGATGCCTCACCTCAGGTTTAATGTTTCCTTGGACGTTCTTTTTGACGATGAAAAACAGAAATTGCATCCAAATTTAGTACAAAGGCACAATGCGGACTTTAGTACAAGTGGGCTAACACTCTAACTCTCTATGATTTGAACCTCTCCTGTGAGTCAAGTTTTAGATTCCGATGCTTCACTTCAGGTTTACTGTATCCGTTGAACCTTCTTATTGACGATGAAACATAGATATTGTATCCGAATTTAATACAAAAAGCACAATGCCGACTTAAACACAAGAGGACTGACACTCTAACTTTCTATGATTTGAACCCCTCCTGTGAGTCCAGTTTTAGATTCCGATGCTTCACTTCAGGTTTACTGTATCCCTTGGACCTTCTTATTGACGATGAAACACAGAAATTGCATCCGAATTTATTACAAAAGGCACAATGACGACTTAAGTACAAGGGGACTGATACTCTAACTTTCTATGATTTAAACCTCTCCTGTGAGTCCAGTTTTAGATTCCGATGCTTCACGTCAGGTTTACTGTATCCCTTGGACCTTCTTATTGACGATGGAACACAGAAATTGATTCCGAATTTAATATAAAAGGCACAATACCGACTTAAGTACAAGAGGACTGACGCTCTAACTTTATAGGATTTGAACCTCTCCTGTGAGTCCAGTATTAGATTCCGATGCATCACTTCACGTTTACTGTATCCCTTGGTTCTTCTTATTGACGATGAAACACAGAAATTGCATCCGAAATTAATACAAAAGGCACAATGCCGACTTAAGTACAAGCGGAATGACACCCTAATTTTCGATTATTTGAACCTCTCCTGTGAGTCCAGTTTCAGATTCCGATGCATCACTTCCGGTTTACTGTATCCCTTGGACCTACTTATTGACGATGAAACACAGAAATTGCATCCGAATTTAATACAAAAGGCACAATGCTGACTTAAGTACAAGAGGACTGATACTCAAATTTTCTATGATTTGAACCTCCCCTGTGAGTCCAGTTTTAGATTCCGAAACTTCAGTTCAGGTATACTGTATCCCTTGGACCTTCTTATTGACGATGAAACACAGAAATTGCAACAAAATTCAATACAAAAGGCACAATTCCGACTTAAGTACGAGAGGACTGACACTCTAAATTTCGATTATTTGAACCTCTCCTGTGAGTCCAGTTTTAGATTCCGATGCTTCACTTCAGGTTTACTGTATCCCTTGGACCTTCTTATTGACGATGAAACACAGAAATTGCATCCGAATTTAATACAAAAGGCACAATACCGACTTATGTACAAGAGGACTGACACTCTAACCTTCTATGATTTGAACCTCTCCTGTGAGTCCAGTTTTGGATTCCGATGCTTCACTTGAGGTTTACTGTTCACCTTGGAACTTCTTATTGACGATGGAACACAGAAATTGCATCCGAATTTAATACAAAAGGCACAATACCGACTTATGTACAAGAGGACTGACACTCTAACCTTCTATGATTTGAACCTCTCCTGTGAGTCAAGTCTTAGATTCCGATGCTTCACTTCAGGTTTCCTGTATCCGTTGAACCATCTTATTGACGATGAAACATAGAAATTGTATCCGAATTTAATACAAAAGGCACAATGCCGACTTAAGTACAAGAGGACTGACACTCTAACTTTCTATGATTTGAACCTCTCCTGGGAGTCCAGTTTTAGATTCCGATGCTTCACTTCAGGTTTACTGTATTCCTTGGACCTTCTTGTTGACGATGAAACACAAAAATTGCATCCGAATTTAATACAAAAGGCACAATACCGGCTTAAGTACAAGCGGACTAACACTAACTTTCTATGATTTGAACCTCTCTTGTGAGTCCAGTTTTGGATTCCGATGCTTCACTTCAGGTTTACGGTATACCTTGGACCTTCTTATTGCCGATGAAACACAGAAATTGCATCCGAATTTAATACAAAAGGCACAATGCCGACTTAAGTAGAAGAGGACTGACACTCTTACTTTCTATGATTTGAACCTCTCCTGTTAGTCCGGTTTTAGATTCCGATGCTCCACTTCAGGTTTACTGTATCCCTTGGACCTTCTTATTGACCATGAAACACATAAATTGCATCCTAATTTAATACAAAAGGCACAATACCGTCTTAAGTACAAGGGGCCTCACACTCTAACTTTCAATGATTTCAACCTCTCCTGTGAGTCCAGTTATACATTCCGATGCTTCACTTCAGGTTTACTGTATCCCTTGGACCTTCTTATTGACGATGAAACACAGAAATTAAATCCGAATTTAATACAAAAGGCACAATACCGACTTAAGTACAAGAGGTCTGACACTCTAACTTCCTATGATTTGAACCTCTCCTGTGAGTCCAGTTTTAGATTCGGAAGCTTCACTTCAGGTTTGTTGTATGCCTTGGACTTCATATTGACGATGAAACACAGAAATTGGATCCGAATTTAATACAAAAGGCACAATGCCGACTTAAGTACAAGAGGACTGACACTCTAACTATGATTTGAACCTCTCTTATGAGTCCAGTTTTAGATTCCGATGCTTCACTTCAGGTTTACTGTATACCTTGGAACTTCTTATTGACGATGAAACACAGAAATTGCATCCGAATTTAATACGAAAGGCACAATGCCGACTTAAGTACAAGAGGAATGACACTCTAACTTTCTATGATTTGGACCTCTCCTGTGAGTCCAGTTTTAGATTCCGATGCTTCACTTCAGGTTTACTGTATCCCTTGGACCTTCTTATTGACGATGAACCACAGAAATTGCATCCGAATTTAATACAAAAGGCACAATGCCGACTTAAGTACAAGAGGACTGACACTCTAACTTTCTATGATTTGAACCCCTCCTGTGAGTTCAGTTTTAGATTCCGATGCTTCACTTCAGGTTTACTGTATCCCTTGGACCTTCATATTGACGATGAAACACAGAAATTGCATCCGAAATTAATACAAAAGGCACAATGCCGACTTAAGTACAGTAGGACTGACACTCTAACTCTCTATGATTTGATCCTCTCCTGTGAGTCCAGTTTTAGATTCCGATGCTTCACTTCAGCTTTACTGTTTCCTTGGACGTTCTTATTGACGATGAAACATAGAAATTGCACCCAAATTTAATACAAAAGGCACAATGCGGACTTAAGTACAAGAGGACTAACACTCTAACTTTCTATGATTTGAACCTCCCCTGTGAGTCCAGTTTTGGATTCCGATGCTTCACTTCAGGTTTACTGTATCCCTTGGACCTGATTATTGACGATGAAACGCAGAAATTGCATCCGAATTTAATACAAAAGGCACAATGCCGACTTAAGTACAAGAGGACTGACACTCTAACTTTTATTATGATTTGAACCTCTCCTGTGAGTCCAGTTTTAGATTCCGATGCTTCACTTCAGGTTTACTGTTTCCTTGGACGTTCTTATTGACGATGAAACATAGAAATTGCATCCAAAATTAATACAAAAGGCACAATGCGGACTTAAGTACAAGAGGAATAACACTCTAACTTTCTATGATTTGAACCTCCCCTGTGAGTCCAGTTTTAGATTCCGATGCTTCACTTCAGGTTTACTGTATCCCTTGGACCCTCTTATTGACCATGAAACACAGAAATTGCATCCGAATTTAATACAAAAGGCACAATGCCGACTTAAGTACAAGAGGACTGACACTCTAACATTCTATGATTTGAACCTCTCCTGTGAGTCCAGTTTTAGATTCCAATGCTTCACTTCAGGTTTACTGTATCCCTTGGACGTTCTTATTGACGATGAAACACAGAAATTGCATCCGAATAAAATACAAAAGGCACAATGCCGACATAAGTACAAGAGGACTGACACTCTAACTCTCTATGATTTGAACCTCTCCTGTGAGTTCTGTTTTAGATACCGATGCTTCACTTCAGGTTTACTGTATTCCTTGGACCTTCTTATTGATGATGAAACACAGCAATTGCATCCGAAATTAAGACAAAAAGCACAATGCTAACTTACTTGCAAGTGGACTGACACTATAACTCTCTATGATTTGAACCTCTCCTGTGAGTCCAGTTTTAAATTCCGATGCTTCACTTCAGGTTTACTGTATCCCTTGGACCTTCTTATTGACGATGAAACACAGAAATTGCATCCGAATTTAATGCAAAAGGCACAATGCCGACTTAAGTACAAGAGGACTGACACTCTAACATTCGATGATTTGAACCTCTCCTGTGAGTCCAGTTTTAGATTCCGATGCTTCACTTCAGGTTTACTGTATCCCTTGGACCTTCTTATTGACGATTAAACACAGAAATTGCGTCCGAAATTAATACAAAAGGCACAATGCCAACTTAAGTACAGTAGGACTCACACTCCAACTCTCTATGATTTGATCCTCTCCTGTGAGTCCAGTTTTAAATTGCGATGCTTCACTTCAGGTTTACTGTATCTCTTGGACCGTCTTATTGACGATGAAACACATAAATTGCATCCGAATTTAATACAAAAGGCACAATGACGACTTAAGTACAAGATGACTGACACTGTAACTCTCTATGATTTGAACCACTCCTGTGAATCCAGTTTTAGATTCCGATGCTTCACTTCACGTTTACTGTATCCCTCGGACCTTCTTATTGACGATGAAACACAGAAATTGCATCCGAATTTAATACAAAAGGCATAATGCCGACTTAAGTACAAGAGGACTGACACTCTAACTTTCTATGATTTGAACCCCTCCTGTGAGTCCAGTTTTAGATTCCGATGCTTCACTTCAGGTTTACTGTATCCCTTGGACCTTCTTATTGATACTGAAACACAGAAATTGCATCCGAAATTAATACAAAAGGCACAATGCCGACTTAAGTACAGTAGGACTCACACTCTAACTCTCTATGATTTGATCCTCTCCTGTGAGTCCAGTTTTAGATTCCGATGCTTCACTTCAGGTTTACTGTATCCCTTGGACCTGATTATTGACGATGAAACAAAGAAATTGCATCCGAATTTAATACAAAAGGCACAATACCGAGTTAAGTACAAGAGGACTAACACTCTAACTTTCTATGATTTGAACCTCCCCTGTGAGTCCAGTTTTAGATTCCGATGCTTCACTTCAGGTTTACTGTATCCCTTGGACCTTCTTATTGACCATGAAACACAGAAATTGCATCCGAATTTAATACAAAAGGCACAATGCCGACTTAAGTTCAAGAGGACTGACACTCTAACATTCTATGATTTGAACCTCTTCTGTGAGTCCAGTCTTAGATTCTGATGCTTCACTTCAGGTTTACTGTATCCCTTGGACCTTCTTATTGACGATGAAACACAGCAATTGCATCCGAATTTAATACGAAAGGCACAATGCCGACTTAAGTACAAGAGGAATGACACTCTAACTTTCTATGATTTGAACCTCTCCTGTGAGTCCAGTTTTAGATTCCGATGCTTCACTTCTGGTTTACTGTATCCCTTGGACGTTCTTATTGACGACGAAACACAGAAATTGCATCCGAATAAAATACAAAAGGCACAATGCCGACATAAGTACAAGGGGACTGACACTCTAACTTTCAATGATTTGAACCTCTCCTGTGAGTTCAGTTTTAGATTCCGATGCTACACTTCAGGTTTACTGTATCTGTTGGACCTTCTTATTGACGATGAAACACAGAAATTGCATCCAAATTCAATACAAAAGGTACAATGCCGACTTAAGTAGGAGAGGACTGACACTCTAAATTTCGATTATTTGAACCCCTCCTGTGAGTCCAGTTTTAGATTCCGATGGTTCACTTCAGGTTTACTGTATCCCTTGGACCTTCTTATTGACGATGAAACACAGAAATTGCATCCGAATTTAATGCAAAAGGCACAATGCCGACTTAAGTACAAGAGTACTGACACTCTAACTTTCGATGATTTGAACCTCTCCGGTGAGTCCAGTTTTAGATTCCGATGCTTCACTTCAGGTTTACTGTATCCCTTGGACCTTCTTATTGACGATGAAACACAGAAATTGCATCCGAAATTAATACAAAAGGCACAATGCCGACTTAAGTACAATAGGACTCACACTCTAACTCTCTATGATTTGATCCTCTCCTGTGAGTCCAGTTTTAGATTCCGATGCTTCACTTCAGGTTTACTGTATCCCTTGGACCGTCTTATTGACGATGAAACACATAAATTGCATCCGAATTTAATACAAAAGGCACAATGACGACTTAAGTACAAGATGACTGACACTCTAACTCTCTATGATTTGAACCTCTCCTGTGAATCCAGTTTTAGATTCCGATGCTTCACTTCAAGTTTACTGTATCCCTTGGACCTTCTTATTGACGATGAAACACAGAAATTGCATCCGAATTTAATACAAAAGGCACAATGCCGACTTAAGTACAAGAGGACTGACACTCTAACTTTCTATGATTTGAACCCCTCCTGTGAGTCCAGTTTTAGAATCCGATGCTTCACATCAGGTTTACTGTATCCCTTGGACCTTCTTATTGATGATGAAACACAGAAATTGCATCCGAAATTAATACAAAAGGCACAATGCCGACATAAGTGCAGTGGGACTCACACTCTAACTCTCTATGATTTGAACCTCTCCTGTGAATCCAGTTTTAGATTCCGATGCTTCACTTCAGGTTTACTGTATCCCTTGGACCTTCTTATTGACGATGAAACACAGAAATTACATCCGAATTTTATACAAAAGGCACAATGCCGACTCAAGTACAAAAGGACTGACACTCTAACTTTTGATGATTTGAACTTCTCTTGTGAGTCCAGTTTTACATACCGATGCTTCACTTCAGGTTTACTGTATCCCTTGGACCTTCTTATTGATGATGAAACACAGCAATTGCATCCTAATTTAAGACAAAAAGCACAATGCCAACTTACGTGCAAGTGGACTGACACTATAACTCTCTATGATTTTAACCTCTCCTGTGAGTCCAGTTTTAGATTCCGATGCTTCACTTCATGTTTACTGTATCCCTTGGACCTTCTTATTGACGATGAAACACAGAAATTGCATCCGAATTTAATGCAAAAGGCACAATGCCGACATAAGTACAAGAGGACTGACACTCTAACTTTCGATGATTTGAACCTCTCCTGTGAGTCCAGTTTTGGATTCCGATGCTTCACTTCAGGTTTACTGTATCCCTTGGACCTTCTTATTGACGATGAAACACAGAAATTGCATCCGAAATTAATACAAATGGCACAATGCCAACTTAAGTACAGTAGGACTCACACTCTAACTCTCTATGATTTGATCCTCTCCTGTGAGTCCAGTTTTAGATTCCGATGCTTCACTTCAGGTTTACTGTATCCCTTGGACCGTCTTATTGACGATGAAACACATAAATTGCATCCGAATTTAATACAAAAGGCACAATGACGACTTAAGTGGAAGATGACTGACACTCTAACTCTCTATGATTTGAACCTCTCCTGTGAATCCAGTTTTAAATTCCGATGCTTCACTTCACGTTTACTGTATCCCTTGGACCATCTTATTGACGATGAAACACAGAAATTACATCCGAATTTAATGCAAAAGGCACAATGCCGACATAAGTACAAGAGTACTGACACTCTAACTTTCGATGATTTGAACTTCTCCTGTGAGTCCAGTTTTAGATTCCGATGCTTCACTTCAGGTTTACTGTATCACTTGGACCTTCTTATTGACGATGAAACCCAGAAATTGCATCCGAATTTATTACAAAAGGCACAATGCCGACTTAAGTACAGTAGGACTCACACTCTAACTCTCTATGATTAGATCCTCTCCTGTGAGTCCAGTTTTAGATTCCGATGCTTCACTTCTGGTTTACTGTATCCCTTGGTCCGTCTTATTGACGATGAAACACATAAATTGCATCCGAGTTTAATACAAAAGGCACAATGACGACTTAAGTACAAGATGACTGACACTCTAACTCTCTATGACTTGAACCTCGCCTGTGAATCCAGTTTTAGATTCCGATGCTTCACATCAGGTTTACTGTATCCCTTGGACCATCTTATTGATAATGAAAGACAGAAATTGCATCCGAAATTAATACAAAAGGCAGAATGCCGACTTAAGTACAGTAGGACTCACTTTCTAACTCTCTATGATTTGATCCTCTCCCGTGAGTCCAGTTTTATATTCCGATGCTTCACTTCAGGTTTACTGTATACCTTGGACCTGATTATTGACGATGAAACACAGATATTGCATCCGAATTTAATACGAAAGGCACAATGCCGACTTAAGTACAAGAGGAATGACACTCTAACTTTCTATGATTTGAACCTCTCCTGTGAGTCCAGTTTTATATTCCGATGCTTCTCTTCTGGTTGACTGTATCCCTTGGACGTACTTATTGACGATGAAACACAGAAATTGCATCCGAATAAAATACAAAAGGCACAATGCCGACTTAAGTACAAGGGGACTGACACTCTAACTTTCTATGATTTGAACCTCTCCTGTGAGTTCAGTTTTAGATTCCTATGCTACACTTCAGGTTTACTGTATCCCTTGGACCTTCTTATTGACGATGAAACACAGACATTGCATCCGAATTTAATACAAAATGCACAATGCCGACTTAAGTACAAGTGGACTGACACTCTAACTTTCTATGATTTTAACCTCTCCTGCGAGTCCAGTTTTAGATTCCGATGCTTCACTTCAGGTTTACTGTAACCCTTGGACCTTCTCATTGACGATAAAACACAAAAATTGCATCCGAATTTAATACAAAATGCACAATGCCGACTTAAGTACAAGAGGACTGACAATCTAACTTTCTACGATTTGAACCTCTCCTGCGAGTGCAGTTTTAGATTTCGATGCTTGACTTCAGGTTTACTGTAACCCTTGTACCTTCATATTGACGATGAAACACAGAAATTGAATCCGAATTTAATACAAAAGGCACAATGCCGACTTAAGTACAAGAGGACTGACACCCTAACTTTCGATGATTTGAACCTCTCCTGTGAGTCCAGTTTCAGATTCCGATGCTTCACTTCATTTTTACTGTATCCCTTGGACCTTCTTATTGACGATGAAACACAGAAATTGCATCCAAATTCAATACAAAAGGTACAATGCCGACTTAAGTACGAGTCTGCGGACACTCTAAATTTCGATTATTTGAACCTCTCCTGTGAGTCCAGTTTTAGATTCCGATGCTTCACTTCAGGTTTCCTGTATCCCTGGGACCTTTTTATTGACGATGAAACACAGAATCTACATCCGAATTTAATGCAAAAAGCACAATGCCGACATAAGTACAAGAGTACTGACACTCTAACTTTCGATGATTTGAACCTCTCCTGTGAGTCCAGTTTTAGATTCCGATGCTTCACTTCAGGTTTACTGTATCACTTGGACCTTCTTATTGACGATGAAACCCAGAAATTGCATCCGAATTTAATACAAAAGGCACAATGACGACTTAAGTACAAGATGAGTGACACTCTAACTCTCTATGATTTGAACCTCGCCTGTGAATCCAGTTTTAAATTCCGATGCTTCACTTCACGTTTACTGTATCCCTTGGACGTTCTTATTGACGATGAAACACAGAAATTGCATCGGAATTTAATACAAAAGGCACAATGCCGACTTAAGTACAAGAGGACTGACACTCTAACTTTCTATGATTTGAACCCCTCCTGTGAGTCCAGTTTTAGATTCCGATGCTTCACATCAGGTTTACTGTATCCCTTGGACCTTCTTATTGATAATGAAAGACAGAAATTGCATCCGAAATTAATACAAAAGGCCCAATGCCGACTTAAGTACAGCAGGACTCACTTTCTAACTCTCTATGATTTGATCCTCTCCCGTGAGTCCAGTTTTAGATTCCGATGCTTCACCTCAGGTTTACTGGTCCCTTGGACCTGATTATTGACTATGAAACACAGAAATTGCATCCGAATTTAATACGAAAGGCACAATGCCGACTTAAGTACAAGAGGAATGACACTCTAACTTTCTATGATTTGAACCTCTCCTGTCAGTCCAGTTTTAGTTTCCGTTGCTTCACTTCTGGTTTACTGTATCCCTTGGACGTTCTTATTGACGATGAAACACAGAAATTGCATCCGAATAAAATACAAACCGCACAATGCCGACTTAAGTACAAGAGGACTGACACTCTAACTTTCTATGATTTGAACCTCTCCTGTGAGTCCAGTTTTATATTCCGATGCTTCACTTCTGGTTGACTGTATCCCTTGGACGTTCTTATTGACGATGAAACACAGAAATTGCATCCGAATAAAATACAAAATGCACAATGCCGACTTAAGTACCAGTGGACTGACCCTCTAACTTTCTATGATTTTAACCTCTCCTGCGAGTCCAGTTTTAGATTCCGATGCTTCACTTCAGGTTTACTGTAATCCTTGGACCTTCTGATTGACGGTGAAACACAAAAATTGCATCCGAATTTAATACAAAAGGCACAATGCCGACGTAAGTTCAAGGGGACTGACACTCTAACTTTCTACGATTTTAACCTCTCCTGCGAGTGCAGTTTCAGATTTCGATGCTTGACTTCAGGTTTACTGTAACCCTTGTACCTTCATATTGACGATGAAACACAGAAATTGCATCCGAATTTAATACAAAAGGCACAATGCCGACTTAAGTACAAGAGGACTGACACCCTAACTTTCGATGATTTGAACCTCTGCTGTGAGTCCAGTTTCAGATTCCGATGCTTCACTTCAGGTTTACTGTATCCCTTGGACCTTCTTATTGACGATGAAACACAGGAATTGCATCCAAATTCAATACAAAAGGTACAATGCCGACTGAAGTACGAGTGGACTGACACTCTAAATTTCGATTATTTGAACCTCTCCTGTGAGTCCAGTTTTAGATTCCGATGCTTCACTTCAGGTTTACTGCATCCCTTGGACCTTCTTATTGACGATGAAACACAGAAATTCCATCCGAATTTAATGCAAAAGGCACAATGCCGACTTAAGTACAAGAGTACTGACACTCTAACATTCTATGATTTGAACCTCTTCTGTGAGTCCAGTCTTAGATTCTGATGCTTCACTTCTGGTTTACTGTATCCCTTGGACCTTCTTATTGACGATGAAACACAGAAATTGCATCCGAATTTAATACGAAAGGCACAATGCCGACTTAAGTACAAGAGGAATGACACTCTAACTTTCTATGATTTGAACCTCTCCTGTGAGTCCAGTTTTATATTCCGATGCTTCACTTCTGGTTGACTGTATCCCTTGGACGTTCTTATTGACGATGAAACACAGAAATTGCATCCGAATAAAATACAAAAGGCACAATGCCGACTTAAGTACAAGAGGACTGACACTCTAACTTTCTATGATTTGAACCTCCCCTGTGAGTTCAGTTTTAGATTCCGATGCTACAGTTCAGGTTTACTATATCCCTTGGACCTTCTTATTGACGATGAAACACAGAAATTGCATCCGAATTTAATACAAAATGCACAATGCCGACTTAAGTACCAGTGGACTGACACTCTAACTTTCTATGATTTTAACCTCTCCTGCGAGTCCAGTTTTAGATTCCGATGCTTCACTTCAGGTTTACTGTAATCCTTGGACCTTCTTATTGACGGTGAAACACAAAAATTGCATCCGAATTTAATACAAAAGGCACAATGCCGACGTAAGTTCAAGAGGACTGGCACTCTAAATTTCTACGATTTGAACCACTCCTGCGAGTGCAGTTTTAGATTTCGATGCTTGACTTCAGGTTTACTGTAACTCTTGTACCTTCATATTGACGATGAAACACAGAAATTGCATCCGAATTTAATACAAAAGGCACAATGCCGACTTAAGTACAAGAGGACTGACACCCTACCTTTCGATGATTTGAACCTTTGCTGTGAGTCCAGTTTCAGATTCCGATGCTTCACTTCAGGTTTACTGTATCCCTTGGACCTTCTTATTGACGATGAAACACAGGAATTGTATCCAAATTCAATACAAAAGGTACAATGCCGACTTAAGTACGAGTGGACTGACACTCTAACATTCTATGATTTGAACCTCTTCTGTGAGTCCAGTCTTAGATTCTGATGCTTCACTTCTGGTTTACTGTATCCCTTGGACCTTCTTATTGACGATGAAACACAGAAATTGCATCAGAATTTAATACGAAAGGCACAATGCCGACTTAAGTACAAGAGGAATGACACTCTAACTTTCTATGATTTGAACCTCTCCTGTGAGTCCAGTTTTATATTCCGATGCTTCACTTCTGGTTGACTGTATCCCTTGGACGTTCTTATTGACGATGAAACACAGAAATTGCATCCGAATAAAATACAAAAGGCACAATGCCGACTTAAGTACAAGAGGACTGACACTCTAACTTTCTATGATTTGAACCTCCCCTGTGAGTTCAGTTTTAGATTCCGATGCTACAGTTCAGGTTTACTGTATCCCTTGGACCTTCTTATTGACGATGAAACACAGAAATTGCATCCGAATTTAATACAAAATGCATAATGCCGACTTAAGTACCAGTGGACTGACACTCTAACTTTCTATGATTTTAACCTCTCCTGCGAGTCCAGTTTTAGATTTTGATGCTTCACTTCAGGTTTACTGTAATCCTTGGACCTTCTTATTGACGGTGAAACACAAAAATTGCATCCGAATTTAATACAAAAGGCACAATGCCGACTTAAGTTCAAGAGGACTGACACTCTAACTTTCTACGATTTGAACCTCTCCTGCGAGTGCAGTTTTAGATTTCGATGCTTGACTTCAGGTTTACTGTAACCCTTGTACCTTCATATTGACGATGAAACACAGAAACTGCATCCGAATTTAATACAAAAGGCACAATGCCGACTTAAGTACAAGAGGACTGACACCCTAACTTTCGATGATTTGAACCTCTGCTGTGAGTCCAGTATCAGATTCCGATGCTTCACTTCAGGTTTACTGTATCCCTTGGACCTTCTTATTGACGATGAAACACAGGAATTGCATCCAAATTCAATACAAAAGGTACAATGCCGACTTAAGTACGAGTGGACTGACACTCTAAATTTCGATTATTTGAACCTCTCCTGTGAGTCCAGTTTTAGATTCCGATGCTTCACTTCAGGTTTACAGTATCCCTTGGACCTTCTTATTGACGATGAAACACAGAAATTCCATCCGAATTTAATGCAAAAGGCACAATGCCGACTTAAGTACAAGAGTACTGACACTCTAACGTTCGATGATTTGAACCTCTCCTGTGAGTCCAGTTTTAGATTCCGATGCTTCTCTTCAGGTTTACTGTATCCCTTGGACCTTCTTATTGACGATGAAACACAGAAATTGCATCCGAATTTAATACAAAAGGCACAATGCCGACTTAAGTACAGTAGGACTCACACTCTAACTCTCTATGATTAGATCCTCTCCTGTGAGTCCAGTTTTAGAATCCGATGCTTCACTTCAGGTTTACTGTATCCCTTGGACAGTCTTATTGACGATCATCATCATCATTTATTACCTTATCGGGCCTTTAAGGCCTACAGCAAGAAGAACAAAAGGAAAAGTAAAGACAAAAAGACTTACAAAAGTACTCTATACAGTAGTAAAAGTTACATATGTACATTACAGCTTAAAGAAAAACGAAAAAATAAACAGGGCATTCAATCAAAGGTTTAAAAGGCAAGAGGGATACATTACAGAAACAAAAAAACAAAAAAAAAACACACACGCAGTGTCTGTCAATTACACGAGAGGAGGGAGCTGTTGCAGATGGCAGTCCATCTCATCCGGTCGCTGGCGTCCTCCTCCACGGCTGCTGGTTCCACTTCTTTCAGGATCGTTGTTATCCTATCCTTCCATCGAGTTCTTGGGCGTCCTCTAGGGCGTTTTCCTGTGGGTTGAGAGTGGAGGACTCTGTTTGGAAGGGATCCGTCTGCCCGTAGGATGTGGCCAAACCATTGGAGTCTCTTCTGCGCCAATATTCGTCCAATGTGTGGCTTTCCATACCGCTGGTATAAATCTTCTTTTTTTCTTCGTTCCCATTTACCTTCCATGGCATTGTAGATGGGTCCATATATCTTCCGAAGTACCTTCCTTTCAAATGCACATATTGCTTCTTCTGCTGTTGCTGATGTTGCCCAAGTTTCACAGCCGTATAAAAGTACTGGTCTCACCAGTGTCGTGTATAGGTGGATCTTGTTCTTCTGCGATATCAGCCGAGATCTGAAAAGATTGTTCAGGCTAAAGAACATGCGATTAGCATTTGTTATACGTTGCTGTACTTCTTTCGTTACTTCACTTCTATTTGTTAGTATGGAGCCCAGGTACTTGAACTCTTCAACTCGTTCGAAGGTATGCCTGTCGACATCAATGGAAGGAGGGAGATCTCGGCGGCGTGATACAACAAGATATTTAGTTTTTTCCTCGTTCACCACCAGCCCAATTTTCTCTGCATTGTGGAGGAATCGGGAAGTATCCCTGCGTACTTGCTCTAGAGTGTCGCCAAGGATCACAACATCATCAGCAAATGCCAAGATTGTGTCTGCTCCCACCATCTCCATCTCTCTGGTTCGACAAGTGTCACGGCTTACTTTTTCCAGGGCCAAATTGAATAATATTGGCGCCAATGGATCTCCTTGTCTCAATCCATTTTGTATACTGAATGATGGTGATAGTTGATTACCAAACCGCACTTGGGCCGTAGACTGAGAGTAGCAAGCAGCAATTAAGCGGATGTATTTTGATGGGATGCCAAGTTCCTCTAACGTTTCCCATAACGTGGCGCGGTCAATGCTGTCATAAGCTTGTCGAAAATCGATGAAGATGAGGTGTAGATCCTTATTGAATTCGTAGAATTTTTCTATCAACTGCCTCAGAGTAAATATGTGATCAATTGTCGATCGTCCAGCAACGAACCCACATTGATAGGTCCCTACAATTCCTTCAGCCAGTGGTTTCATGCGGTTTAGTAGCAGTGTTGTAAAAACTTTGTAGCCAATTTCCAGTAACGAAATCCCTCGGTAGTTGGATACATGAGTAGCATCTCCCTTCTTGAATATGGGACATATGATTGCTCCCTTCCATTCCTCAGGAATAACTTCTGCTTCCCAGATGGTAGAAATTAATCGTTTCAAAGCACCCACCAGTGTTTCCCCTCCCAAGCGAAGCATCTCAGCTGTGATACCACTACCTCCTGGAGCCTTGTTGTTCTTGAGTGCTTTTAGGGCAACACTGATTTCTTCCTCAGATGGTTCAGGGACTTCAACTCTGTCAAAACGGGCATCCGTCTGTGTTGTCCCTACTGGTGGGTTGTCGGGATTCAATAGGTTTTCAAAATGTTTTTTAAATAGGGTTGCTTGCTCTTCTGGCGGTACAACTTCACCCGTCTCATTCGTTAGGACCAATGTACGTTGTCTGTATGCGCCTCTGGCGAATCTTGAGGCCTGGAAAAACGAGCGTGACGACTTTGCTTCTTCGACTGCAATCAACAGACTTTTGTGGTGGTCCCGTTTCTTCTTTCTCATGAGTTGGTCCGTGTTACGCCTCGCTTCGTAGTAAGCTACCCTTGCTTCTTCCGAGAGTTGCTGTAGCCATTTTATCCTCTTCGCTGATCTAATCTCAACAGATTCTCGACATTGTTCATCGAACCAAGGTTTACTTCTTCGTTTTGCATCGCAAACTAGTTCTTCATTTGCACTTTCTAACACTGCATTCCTCAGCAGCATCCATGCGTTCTCCACACTGGTAGGGTTCTCTGTTATTGTGAGATGTTCTGCAATTTTTTCTTGATAGCGCTGTCTCACTTCTACATCTTTCAACTTATTCTTGTCGAAGCGGACCATCATTTCAGAATTTCTTCTCCACATGGTTGAAAGTTTCAGACGTAGTTTGACTACCACTAAGAAATGGTCTGAATTCATATCTGCCCCGCGAAAGGATCTTACATGCTCGACACTACAATGATGTCTTCGGTCAACAAGAACGTGATCGATCTGGTTCATCGTACTTCCATCTGGGGATATCCAGGTTACTTTATGCACTGCTTTGCGGGGGAAGTATGTGCTTCTAACGATCATTCTCCTTGTATCGGCAAGGTTAATTAATTTGATACCATTCTCGTTGCTTGTTTCATGGATACTATCAGGCCCTATCGTTGGACGATACTGCACTTCTCTTCCCACTTGGGCATTGAAGTCTCCCATTATCAACTGAATTGAGTGTCTTGGGAGTTTGTCTACTACATTCTCTAGTTCTAGATAGAAGTTATTCTTTGTTTCTTCATCGGCATCCTCTGATGGGGCATGACAGTTGACTAGGCAGATCTTATATGGTTTAGCGTGTAAAATCATCCAACAGATTCGGTCGTTTACAGGAGACCATTTGTTGACAGCCGATATCATTTTATTGTGTACAGCAAAACCAACTCCAGAAGTCCAGGCTGGGCTTAGCTCATTGCTGTTAAAGAGCGTGTGAGTATCTCCAATCTTCATAACACCCTGAGGAAGTCTTGTTTCTTGAATTGCTGCCACTATGCATTGATATTTACTCAGTTCTCCTCCAAGTTGTTTCATTCCCCCCGTCATGATTGACCTTACATTCCATGTTCCAATTCTAAATCCAGAAAATCCATTTACGTATCCAGTTTCGTCACCATTTTGATCCGTCCAGTTTTTCCTTTTGTCTTTTTCTTTAACCAGAATCTTTTTTTACAGAGGATGGGGGGTTGGCCCATCCTCTAACCCTCCTCCTTTCTCATCCGGGCTTGGGACCGGCAATGGCGGAGTTCTTATTGACGATGAAACACATAAATTGCATCCGAATTTAATACAAAAGGCACAATGACGACATACGTACAAGATGACTGACACTCTAACTCTCTATGATTTGAACCTCTCCTGTGAATCCAGTTTTAGATTCCGATGCTTCACTTCACGTTTACTGTATCCCTTGGACGTTCTTATTGACGATGAAACACAGAAATTGCATCGGAATTTAATACAAAAGGCACAATGCCGACTTAAGCACAAGAGGACTGACACTCTAACTTTCTATGATTTGAACCCCTCCTGTGAGTCCAGTTTTAGATTCCGATGCTTCACATCAGGTTTACTGTATCCCTTGGACCTTCTTATTGATGATGAAAGACAGAAATTGCATCCGAAATTTATAAAAAAGGCACAATACCGACTTAAGTACAGTAGGACTCACACTCTAACTCTCTATGATTTGATCCTCTCCTGTGAGTCCAGTTTTAGATTCCGATGCTTCACTTCAGGTTTACTGTATCCCTTGGACCTGATTATTGACGATGAAACACAGAAATTGCATCCGAATTTAATACAAAAGGCACAATGCCGACTTCAGTACAAGAGGAATGACACTCTAACTTTCTATGATTTGAACCTCTCCTGTCAGTCCAGTTTTAGATTCCGATGCTTCACTTCTGGTTTACTGTATCCCTTGGACGTTCTTATTGACGATGAAACACAGAAATTGCATCCGAATAAAATAAAAACGGCACAATGCCGACTTAAGTACAAGAGGGCTTACACTCTAACTCTCTATGATTTGAACCTCTCCTGTGAGTTCAGGTTTAGATTCCGATGCTACACTTCAGGTTTACTGTATCCCTTGGACCTTCTTAATGACGATGAAACACAGAAATTGCATCCGAATTTAATACAAAATGCACAATGCCGACTTAAGTATAAGGGGACTGACACTCTAACTTTCTATGATTTTAACCTCTCCTGTGAGTCCAGTTTTAGATTCCGATGCTTCACTTCAGGTTTACTGTAACCCTTGGACCTTCTTATTGACGGTGAAACACAGAAATTGCATCCGAATTTAATACAAAAGGCACAATACCGACTTAAGTACAAGAGGACTGACACTCTAACTTTCTATGATTTGAACCTCTCCTGTGAGTCCAGTTTTACATTCGTATGCTTCACTTCAGGTTTACTGTATGCCTTGGACCTTCTTATTGACGATGAAACACAGAGGATGCATCCGAATTTAATACAAAAGGCACATTGCCGACTTAAGTACAAGCGGACTGACACTCTAACTTTCTATGATTTGAACCTCTCTTGTGAGTCCAGTTTTAGATTCCAATCCTTCACTCCAGGTTTACTGTATACCTTGGAACATCTTATTGACGATGGAACACAGAAATTGCATCCGAATTTAATACAAAAGGCACAATGCCGACTTAAGTACAAGCGGACAACACTCTAACTCTCTATGATTTGACCCTCTCCTGTGAGTCCAGTTTTAGATCTCGATGCTTCACTTCAGGTTTACTGTATCCCTTGGACCTTCTTATTGACGATGAAACACAGAAATTGGATTCGAATTTAATACAAAAGGCACAATGCCGACTTAAGTACAAGAGGACTGACACTCTAACTTTAATTATGATTTGAACCTCTCCTGTGAGTCCAGTTTTAGATTCCAATGCCTCACTTGAGGTTTACTGTTTCCTTGGACGTTCTTATTGACGATAAAACACTGAAATTGCATCCAAATATAATACAAAAGGCACAATGCGGACTTAAGTACAAGAGGACTGACACTCTAACTCTCTATGATTTGAACCCCTCCTGTGAGTCCAGTTTTGGACTCCGATGCTTCACTTTAGGTTTACTGTATCCCTTGGACCTTCTTATTGACGATGAAACATAGAAATTGCATCCGAAGTTAATACAAAAGGCACAATATCGACTTAAGTACAAGAGGACTGACTCTCTAACTCTCTATGATTTGAACCTCTCCTGTGAGTCCAGTTTTAGATTCCGATGCTTCACTTCATGTTTACTGTATCCCATGGCCTTCTTGTTGTCGATGAAACACAGAAATTGCATCCGAAATTAATACAAAAGGCACAATGCCGACTTAAGTACAAAAGGACTTAAACTCTAACTCTCTATGATTTGAACCTCTCCTGTGAGTCCAGTTTTAGATTCCGATGCTTCACTTCAGGTTTACTGTATCCCTTGGACCTGATTATTGACGATGAAACACAGAAATTGCATCCGAATTTAATATAGAAGGCACAGTACCGACTTAAGTACAAGAGTACCGACACTCTATTTTTTTTTTATTTGAACTTCTCCCGTGAGTCCAGTTTTAGATTCAGATTCTTCAATTCAGGTTTACTGTATCCCTTGGACCTTCTAATTGACGATGAAACACAGAAATTGGATCCGAATTTAATACATAAGGCACAATGCCGACTTAAGTACAAGAGGACTGACACAGTAACTCTCTATGATTTCAGCCTCTCCTGTGAGTCCAGTTTTAGACTCTGATGCTTCACTTGAGGTTTACTGTATCCCTTGGACCTTCTTATTGACGATGAAACATAGAAATTGCATCCGAATATAATACAAAAGGCACAATGCCGACTTAAGTACAAGAGGACTGACACTCTAACTTTCTATGATTTGAACCTCTCCTGTGAGACCAGTTTTAGATTCCGATGCTTCACTTCAGGTTTACTGTATACCTTGGACCTTCTTCTTGACGATGAAACACAGAAATTGTATCCGAAATTAATACAAAAGGCACAATGCCGACTTAAGTACAAAAGGACTCACACCCTAACTCTCTATGATTTGAACCTCTCCTGTGAGTCCAGTTTTAGATTCCGATGCTTCACTTCAGGTTTACTGTATCCCTTGGACCTGATTATTGACGATGAAACACAGAAATTGCATCCGAATTTAAAACAAAAGGCACAATACCGACTTTAGTACAAGGGCACTGACACACTAACTTTCTTTGATTTGAACCTCTCCTGTGAGTCCAGTTTTAGATTCCGATGCTTCACGTCAGGTTTACTGTATCCCTTGGACCTTCTTATTGACGATGGAACACAGAAACTGATTCCGAATTTAATATAAAAGGCACAATACCGACTTAAGTACATGAGGACTGACACTCTAACTTTATAGGATTTGAACCTCTCCTGTGAGTCCAGTATTGGACTCCGATGCATCACTTCAGGTTTACTGTATGCCTTGGATCTTCTTATTGACGATGAAACACAGAAATTGCATCCGAAGTTAATACAAAAGGCAGCATGCCGATTTAAGTACAAGCGGTCTGATACTCTAACTTTCTATGATTTGAACCTGTCTTGTGAGTCCAGTATTAGATTCCGATGCTTCACTTCAGGTTTACTGTATACATTGGAATTTCTTATTGACGATGAAACACAGAAATTGCATCCGAATTTAATACAAAAGGCACAATACCGACTTAAGTACAAGCGGACTGACACTCTAACTTTCTATGATTTGAACCTCTCGTGTAAGTCGAGTTTTAGATTCCGATGCTTCACTTCAGGTTTACTGTATCCCTTGGACCGTCTTATTGACGATGAAACACATAAGTTGCATCCGAATTTAATGCAAAAGGCACAATGACGACTTAAATACAAGAGGACTGACACTCTAACTCTCTATGATTTGAACCTCTCCTGTGAGTACAGTTTTAGATTCCGATGCTTCACTTCAGGTTTACTGTATCCCTTGGTTCTTCTTATTGACGATGAAACACAGAAATTGCATCCGAAATTAATACAAAAGGCACAATGCCGACTTAAGTACAAGAGGACTGACACCCTAATTTTCGATTATTAGAACCTCTCCTGTGAGTTCAGTTTCAGATTCCGATGCTTCACTTCAGGTTTACTGTATCCCTTGGACCTACTTATTGACGATGAAACACAGAAATTGCAACCGAATTTAATACAAAAGGCACAATGCTGACTTAAGTACAAGAGGACTGACACTCAAATTTTCTATGATTTGAACCTCCCCTGTGAGTCCAGTTTTAGATTCCGACGCTTCACTTGAGGTATACTGTATCCCTTGGACCTTCTTATTGACGATGAAACACTGAAATTGCAACAAAATTCAATACAAAAGGCACATTGCCGACTTAAGTACGAGAGGACTGACACTCTAAATTTCGATTATTTGAACCTCTCCTGTGAGTCCAGTTTTAGATTCCGATGCTTCATTTCAGGTTTACTGTATCCCTCGGACCTTCTTATTGACGATGAAACACAGAAATTACATCCGAATTTTATACAAAAGGCACAATGCCGACTCAAGTACAAGAGGACTGACACTTTAACTTACTTTGATTTGAACCCCTCCTGTGGATCCAGATTTAGATTCCGATGCTTCACTTCAGGTTTACTGTATCCCTTGGATCTTCTTATTGACGATGAAACACAGAAATTGCATCCGAATTTAATACAAAAGGCACAATACCGACTTATGTACATGAGGACTGACACTCTAACCTTCTATGATTTGAACCTCTCCTGTGAGTCCAGTTTTGGATTCCGATGCTTCACTTGAGGTTTACTGTTCACCTCGGAACTTCTTATTGACGATGGAACACAGAAATTGCATCCGAATTTAATACAAAAGGCACAATGCCGACTTAAGTACAAGCGGACTGACACTCTAACTTTTATTATGATTTGAACCTCTCCTGTGGGTCCAGTTTTAGATTCCGATGCCTCACCTCAGGTTTACTGTTTCCTTGGACGTTGTTTTTGACGATGAAACACAGAAATTGCATCCAAATCTAGTACAAAAGGCACAATGCGGACTTAAGTACAAGTGGGCTAACACTCTAACTCTCTATGATTTGAACCTCTCCTGTGAGTCCAGTTTTAGATTCCGATGCTTCACTTCATGTTTACTGTATCCCATGGACGTTCTTGTTGTCGATGAAACACAGAAATTGCATCCGAAATTAATACAAAAGGCACAATGCCGACTTAAGTACAAAAGGACTCAAACTCTAACTCTCTATGATTTGAACCTCTCCTGTGAGTCCAGTTTTAGATTCCGATGCTTCACTTCAGGTTTACTGTATCCCTTGGACCTGATTATTGACGATGAAACACAGAAATATCATCCGAATTTAATACAAAAGGCACAATGGCGACTTAGGTACAAGCGGACTGACACACTAACTTTCTATGATTTAAACCTCTCCTGTAATTCGAGCTTTAGATTCCGATGCTTCACTTCAGGTTTACTGTATCCCTTGGACCGTCTTATTGACGATGAAACACATAAATAGCATCCGAATTTAATACAAAAGGCACAATGACGACTTAAGTACAAGAGGACTGACACTCTAACTCTCGACGATTTGAACCTCTCCTGTGAGTCCAGTTTTAGATTCCGATGCATCACTTCAGGTTTACTGTATGCCTTGGATCTTCTTGTTGACGATGAAACATAGAAATTGCATCCGAATTTAATACAAAAGGCACAATGCTGACTTAAGTACAAGAGGACTGACACTCAAATTTTCTGTGATTTGAACCTCCCCTGTGAGTCCAGTTTTAGATTCCGACACTTCACTTCAGGTATACTGTATCCCTTGGACCTTCTTATTGACGATTAACACAGAAATTGCATCCGAATTTAATACAAAAGGCACAATGCCGACTCAAATACAAGCTGACTGACACTCTAACTTTCTATGATTTGAACCTCTCGTGTAAGTCGAGTTTTAGATTCCGATGCTTCACTTCAGGTTTACTGTATCCCTTGGACCGTCTTATTGACGATGAAACACATAAGTTGCATCCGAATTTAATGCAAAAGGCACAATGACGACTTAACTACAAGAGGACTGACACTCTAACTCTCTATGATTTGAACCTCTCCTGTGAGTACAGTTTTAGATTCCGATGCTTCACTTCAGGTTTACTGTATCCCTTGGTTCTTCTTATTGACGATGAAACACAGAAATTGCATCCGAAATTAATACAAAAGGCACAATGCCGACTCAAGTACAAGAGGACTGACACCCTAATTTTCGATTATTTGAACCTTTCCTGTGAGTCCAGTTTCAGATTCCGATGCATCACTTCAGGTTTACTGTATCCCTTGGACCTACTTATTGACGATGAAACACAGAAATTGCATCCGAATTTAATACAAAAGGCACAATGCTGACTTAAGTACAAGAGGACTGACACTCAAATTTTCTATGATTTGAACCTCCCCTGTGAGTCCAGTTTTAGATTCCGACACTTCACTTCAGGTTTACTGTATCCCTTGGACCTTCCTATTGACGATGAAACACAGAAATTGCAACAAAATTCTATACAAAAGGCACAATTCCGACTTAAGTACGAGAGGACTGACACTCTAAATTTCGATTATTTGAACCTCTCCTGTGAGTCCAGTTTTAGATTCCGATGCTTCACTTCAGGTTTACTGTATCCCTTGGACCTTCTTATTGCCGATGAAACACAGAAATTGCATCCGAATTTATTACAAAAGGCACAATACCGACTTATGTACAAGAGGACTGACACTCTAACCTTCTATGATTTGAACCTCTCCTGTGAGTCCAGTTTTGGATTCCGATGCTTCACTTGAGGTTTACTGTTCACCTTGGAACTTCTTATTGACGATGGAACACAGAAATTGCATCCGAATTTAATACAAAAGGCACAATGCCGACTTAAGTACAAGCGGACTGACACTCTAACTTTTATTATGATTTGAACCTCTCCTGTGTGTCCAGTTTTAGATTCCGATGCCTCACCTCAGGTTTACTGTTTCCTTGGACGTTCTTTTTGACGAAGAAACACAGTTATTGCATCCAAATTTAGTACAAAAGGCACAATGCGGACTTAAGTACAAGTGGGCTAACACTCTAACTCTCTATGATTTGAACCTCTCCTGTGAGTCCAGTTTTAGATTCCGATGCTTCACTTCATGTTTACTGTATCCCATGGACCTTCTTGTTGTCGATGAAACACAGAAATTGCATCCGAAATTAATACAAAAGGCACAATGCCGACTTAAGTACAAAAGGACTCAAACTCTAACTCTCTATGATTTGAACCTCTCCTGTGAGTCCAGTTTTAGATTCCGATGCTTCACTTCAGGTTTACTGTATCCCTTGGACCTGATTATTGACGATGAAACACAGAAATATCATCCGAATTTAATACAAAAGGCCCAATGCCGACTTAGGTTTAAGCGGACTGACACACTAACTTTCTATGATTTAAACCTCTCTGTAATTCGAGTTTTTGATTCCGATGCTTCACTTCAGGTTTACTGTATCCCTTGGACCGTCTTATTGACGATGAAACACATAAATAGCATCCGAATTTAATACAAAAGGCACAATGACGACTTAAGTACAAGAGGACTGACACTCTAACTCTCGACGATTTGAACCTCTCCTGTGAGTCCAGTTTTAGATTCCGATGCTTCACTTCATGTTTACTGTATCCCATGGACCTTCTTGTTGTCGATGAAACACAGAAATTGCATCCGAATTTAATATAGAAGGCACAGTACCGGCTTAAGTACAAGAGTACCGACACTCTATTTTTCTTTGATTTGAACTTCTCCTGTGAGTCCAGTTTTAGATTCAGATTCTTCACTTCAGGTTTACAGTATCCCTTGGACCTTCTTATTGACGATGAAACACAGAAATTGCATCCGATTTTAATACAAAAGGCACAATGCCGACTTAGGTACAAGCGGACTGACACACTAACTTTCTATGATTTAAACCTCTCCTGTAATTCGAGTTTTAGATTCCGATGCTTCACTTCAGGTTTACTGTATCCCTTGGACCTTCTTATTGACGATGAAACATAGAAATTGCATCCGAATCTAATACAAAAGGCACAATGCCGACTTAAGTACAAGAGGACTGACACCCTAACTTTCTATGATTTGAACCCCTCCTGTGAGTCCAGTTTTAGATTCCGATGCTTCACTTCAGGTTTACTGTACCCCTTGGACCTTCTTATTGACGATGAAACACAGAAATTGCATCCGAATTTAATACAAAAGGCACAATGACGACTTAAGTACAAGGGGACTGATACTCTAACTTTCTATGATTTAAACCTCTCCTGTGAGTCCAGTTTTAGATTCCGATGCTTCACGTCAGGTTTACTGTATCCCTTGGACCTTCTTATTGACGATGGAACACAGAAATTGATTCCGAATGTAATATAAAAGGCACAATACCGACTTAAGTACAAGAGGACTGACGCTCTAACTTTATAGGATTTGAACCTCTCCTGTGAGTCCAGTATTAGATTCCGATGCATCACTTCAGGTTTACTGTATGCCTTGGAACTTCTTATTGACGATGAAACACAGAAATTGCATCCGAAGTTAATACAAAAGGCACAATGCCGATTTAAGTACAAGCGGTCTGATACTCTAACTTTCTATGATTTGAACCTGTCTTGTGAGTCCAGTTTTAGATTCCGATGCTTCACTTCAGGTTTACTGTATACATTGGAATTTCTTATTGACGATGAAACACAGAATTTGCATCCGAATTTAATACAAAAGGCACAATGCCGACTTAACTACAAGCGGACTGACACTCTAACTTTCTATGATTTGAACCTCTCCTGCTAGTCCAGTTTTAGATTCCGATGCTCCACTTCAGGTTTACTGTATCCCATGGACCTTCTTATTGACGATGAAACACAGAAATTGCATCCTAATTTAATACAAAAGGCACAATACCGACTTAAGTACAAGGGCCTCACACTCTAACTTTCAATGATTTGAACCTCTCCTGTGAGTCCAGTTATACATTCCGATGCTTCACTTCAGGTTTACTGTATCCCTTGGACCTTCTTATTGACGATGAAACACAGAAATCAAATCCGAATTTAATACAATAGGCACAATACCGACTTAAGTACAAGAGGTCTGACACTCTAACTTCCTATTATTTGAACCTCTCCTGTGAGTCCAGTTTTAGATTCGGAAGCTTCACTTCAGGTTTGTTGTATGCCTTGGACTTCATATTGACGATGAAACACAGAAATTGGATCCGAATTTAATACAAAAGGCACAATGCCGACTTAAGTACAAGAGGACTGACACTCTAACTTTCTATGATTTGAACCCCTCTTGTGAGTTCAGTTTTAGATTCCGATGCTTCACTTCAGGTTTACTGTATCCCTTGGACCTTCATATTGACGATGAAACACAGAAATTGCATCCGAAATTAATACAAAAGGCACAATGCCGACTTAAGTATAGTTGGACTGACACTCTAACTCTCTATGATTTGATTCTCTCCTGTGAGTCCAGTTTTAGATTCCGATGCTTCACTTCAGGTTTACTGTTTCCTTGGACGTTCTTATTGACGATGAAACATAGAAATTGCATCCAAAATTAATACAAAAGGCACAATGCGGACTTAAGTACAAGAGGACTAACACTCTAACTTTCTATGATTTGAACCTCCCCTGTGAGTCCAGTTTTAGATTCCGATGCTTCACTTCAGGTTTACTGTATCCCTTGGACCCTCTTATCGACCATGAAACACAGAAATTGCATCCGAATTTAATACAAAAGGCACAATGCCGACTTAAGTACAAGAGGACTGACACTCTAACATTCTATGATTTGAACCTCTTCTGTGAGTCCAGTCTTAGATTGTGATGCTTCACTTTTGATTTACTGTACCCCTTGGACCTTCATATTGACGATGAAACACAGAAATTACATCCGAATTTAATACGAAAGGCACAATGCCGACTTAAGTACAAGAGGAATGACACTCTAACATTCAATGATTTGAACCTCTCCTGTGAGTCCAGTTTTAGATTCCGATGCTTCACTTCAGGTTAACTGTATCCCTTGGACCGTCTTATTGACGATGAAACACATAAGTTGCATCCGAATTTAATGCAAAAGGCACAATGACGACTTAAATACAAGAGGACTGACACTCTAACACTCTATGATTTGAACCTCTCCTGTGAGTACAGTTTTAGATTCCGATGCTTCACTTCAGGTTTAATGTATCCCTTGGTTCTTCTTATTGACGATGAAACACAGATATTGCATCCGAAATTAATACAATAGGCACAATGCCGACTTAAGTACAAGAGGACTGACACCCTAATTTTCGATTATTAGAACCTCTCCTGTGAGTTCAGTTTCAGATTCCGATGCTTCACTTCAGGTTTACTGTATCCCTTGGACCTACTTATTGACGATGAAACACAGAAATTGCATCCGAATTTAAGACAAAAGGCACAATGCTGACTTAAGTACAAGAGGACTGACACTCAAATTTTCTATGATTTGAACCTCCCCTGTGAGTCCAGTTTTAGATTCCGACGCTTCACTTCAGGTATACTGTATCTCTTGGACCTTCTTATTGACGATGAAACACAGAAATTGCAACAAAATTCAATACAAAAGGCACAATGCCGACTTAAGTACGAGAGGACTGACACTCTAAATTTCGATTATTTGAACCTCTCCTGTGAGTCCAGTTTTAGATTCCGATGCTTCATTTCAGGTTTACTGTATCCCTTGGACCTTCTTATTGACGATGAAACACAGAAATTACATCCGAATTTTATACAAAAGGCACAATGCCGACTCAAGTACAAGAGGACTGTTACTTTAACTTACTTTGATTTGAACCCCTCCAGTGGGTCCAGATTTAGATTCCGATGCTTCACTTCAGTTTTACTGTATCCCTTGGACCTTCTTATTGACGATGAAACACAGAAATTGCATCCGAATTTAATACAAAAGGCACAATACCGACTTATGTACAAGAGGACTGACACTCTAACCTTCTATGATTTGAACCTCTCCTGTGAGTCCAGTTTTGGTTTCCGATGCTTCACTTGAGGTTTACTGTTCACCTTGGAACTTCTTATTGACGATGGAACACAGAAATTGCATCCGAATTTAATACAAAAGGCACAATGCCGACTTAAGTACAAGCCGACTGACACTCTAACTTTTATTATGATTTGAACCTCTCCTGTGTGTCCAGTTTCAGATTCCGATGCCTCACCTCAGGTTTACTGTTTCCTTGGACGTTCTTTTTGACGATGAAACACAGAAATTGCATCCAAATTTAGTACAAAAGGCACAATGCGGACTTAAGTACAAGTGGGCTAACACTCTAACTCTCTATGATTTGAACCTCTCCTGTGAGTCCAGTTTTAGATTCCGATGCTTCACTTCATGTTTACTGTATCCCATGGACCTTCTTGTTGTCGATGAAACACAGAAATTGCATCTCAAATTAATACAAAAGGCACAATGCCGACTTAAGTACAAAAGGACTCAAACTCAAACTCTCTATGATTTGAACCTCCACTGTGAGTCCAGTTTTAGATTCCGATGCTTCACTTCAGGTTTACTGTATCCCTTGGACCTGATTATTGACGATGAAACACAGAAATTGCATCCCAATTTAATACAAAAGGCACAATGCCGACTTAGGTACAAGCGGACTGACACACTAACTTTCTATGATTTAAACCTCTCCTGTAATTCGAGTTTTAGATTCCGATGCTTCACTTCAGGTTTACTGTATCCCTTGGACCGTCTTATTGACGATGAAACACATAAATAGCATCCGAATTTAATACAAAAGGCACAATGACGACTTAAGTACAAGAGGACTGACACTCTAACTCTGGACGATTTGAACCTCTCCTGTGAGTCCAGTTTTAGATTCCGATGCTTCACTTCATGTTTACTGTATCCCATGGACCTTCTTGTTGTCGATGAAACGCAGAAATTGCATCCGAATTTAATATAGAAGGCACAGTACCGACTTACGTACAAGAGTACCGACACTCTATTTTTCTTTGATTTGAACTTCTCCTGTGAGTCCAGTTTTAGATTCAGATTCTTCACTTCAGGTTTAATGTATCCCTTGGACCCTCTTATTGACGATGAAACACAGAAATTGCATCCGAATTTAATACAAAAGGCACAATGCCGACTTAGGTACAAGCGGACTGACACACTAACTTTCTATGATTTAAACCTCTCCTGTAATTCGAGTTTTAGATTCCGATGCTTCACTTCAGGTTTACTGTATCCCTTGGACCTTCTTATTGACGATGAAACATAGAAATTGCATCCGAATCTAATACAAAAGGCACAATGCCGACTTAAGTACAAGAGGACTGACACTCTAACTTTCTATGATTTGAACCCCTCCTGTGAGTCCAGTTTTAGATTCCGATGCTTCACTTCAGGTTTACTGTATCCCTTGGACCTTCTTATTGACGATGAAACACAGAAATTGCATCCGAATTTAATACAAAAGGCACAATGACGACTGAAGTACAAGGGGGCTGATACTCTAACTTTCTATGATTTAAACCTCTCCTGTGAGTCCAGTTTTAGATTCCGATGCTTCACGTCAGGTTTAGTGTATCCCTTGGACCTTCTTATTGACGATGGAACACAGAATTGATTCCGAATTTAATATAAAAGGCACAATACCGACTTAAGTACAAGAGGACTGACGCTCTAACTTTATAGGATTTGAACCTCTCCTGTGAGTCCAGTTTTAGATTCCGATGCTTCACTTCAGGTTTACTGTATGCCTTAGATCTTCTTATTGACGATGAAACACAGAAATTGCATCCGAAGTTAATACAAAAGGCAGAATGCCGATTTAAGTACAAGCGGTCTGATACTCTAACTTTCTATGATTTGAACCTGTCTTGTGAGTCCAGTTTTAGATTCCGATGCTTCACTTCAGGTTTACTGTATACATTGGAATGTCTTATTGACGATGAAACACAGATATTGCATCCGAATCTAATACAAAAGGCACAATGCCGACTTAAGTACAAGCGGACTGACACTGTAACTTTCTATGATTTGAACCTCTCGTGTAAGTCGAGTTTTAGATTCCGATGCTTCACTTCAGGTTTACTGTATCCCTTGGACCGTCTTATTGACGATGAAACACATAAGTTGCATCCGAATTTAATGCAAAAGGCACAATGACGACTTAACTACAAGAAGACTGACACTCTAACTCTCTATGATTTGAACCTCCCATGTGAGTCCAGTTTTAGATTCCGATGCTTCACTTCAGGTTTACTGTATCCCTTGGACCCTCTTATTGACCATGAAACACAGAAATTGCATCCGAATTTAATACAAAAGGCACAATGCCGACTTAAGTACAAGAGGACTGACACTCTAACATTCTATGATTTGAACCTCTTCTGTGAGTCCAGTCTTGGATTGTGATGCTTTACTTTTGGTTTACTGTACCCCTTGGACCTTCATATTGACGATGAAACACAGAAATTACATCCGAATTTAATACGAAAGGCACAATGCCGACTTAAGTACAAGAGGAATGACACTCTAACATTCTATGATTTGAACCACTCCTGTGAGTCCAGTTTTAGATTCCGATGCTTCACTTCAGGTTTACTGTATCCCTTGGACGTTCTTATTACGATGAAACACAGAAATTGCATCCGAATAAAATACAAAAGGTACAATGCCGACATAAATACAAGAGGACTGACACTCTAACTCTCTATGATTTGAACCTCTCCTGTGAGTTCTGTTTTAGATTCCGATGCTACACTTCAGGTTTACTGTGTCCCTTTGACCTTCTTATTGACGATGAAACACAGAAATTGTATCCGAATTTAATACAAAATGCACAATGCCGACTTAAGTACAAGAGGACTGACACTCTAACTTTCTATGATTTTAACCTCTCCTGTGAGTCCACTTTTAGATTCCGATGCTTCACTTCAGGTTTACTGTAACCCTTGGACCTTCTTATTGACGGTGAAACACAGAAATTGCATCCGAATTTAATACAAAAGGCACAATGCCGACTTAAGTACAAGAGGACTGACACTCTAACTTTCTACGATTTGAACCTCTCCTGCGAGTGCAGTTTTAGATTTCGATGCTTGACTTCAGGATTACTGTAACCCTTGGACCTTCTTATTGACGATGAAACACAGAAATTGCATCCGAATTTAATAGAAAAGGCACAATGCCGACTTAAGTACAAGAGGACTGACACCCTAATTTTCGATGATTTGAACCTCTCCTGTGAGTCCAGTTTCAGATTCCGATGCTTCACTTCGGGTTTACTGTCTCCCTTGGACCTTCTTATTGACGATGAAACACAGAAATTGCATCCGAATTTAATACAAAAGGCACAATGCTGACTTAAGTACAAGAGGACTGACACTCAAATTTTCTATGATTGGAACCTCCCCTGTGAGTCCAGTTTTAGATTCCGACGCTTCACTTCAGGTATACTGTATCCCTTGGACCTTCTTATTGACGATGAAACACAGAAATTGCAACCAAATTCAATACGAAAGGCAAATGCCGACTTAAGTACGAGAGGACTGACACTCTAAATTTCGATTATTTGAACCTCTCCTGTGAGTCCAGTTTTAGATTCAGATGCTTCACTTCAGGTTTACTGTATCCCTTGGACCTTCTTATTGACGATGAAACACAGAAATTACATCCGAATTTTACACAAAAGGCACAATGCCGACTCAAGTACAAGAGGAATGACACTCTAACTTTTGATGATTGGAACTTCTCCTGTGAGTCCAGTTTTAGATACCGATGCCTCACTTCAGGTTTACTGTATCCCTTGGACGTTCTTATTGATGATGAAACACAGCAATTGCATCCGAATTTAAGACAAAAAGCACAATGCTAACTTACGTGCAAGTGAACTGACACTATAACTCTCTATGATTTGAACCTCTCCTGTGAGTCCAGTTTTAGATTCCGATGCTTCACTTCAGGTTTACTGTATCCCTTGGACTTTCTTATTGACGATGAAACACAGAAATTGCATCCGAATTTAGTGCAAAAGGCACAATGCCGACTTAAGTACAAGAGGACTGACACTCTAACTTACTATGATTTGAACCACTCCTGTGAGTCCAGTTTTAGATTCCGATGCTTCACTTCAGGTTTACTGTATCCCTTGGACCTTCTTATTGATACTGAAACACAGAAATTGCATCCGAAATTAATACAAAAGGCACAATGCCGACTTAAGTACAGTAGGACTCACACTCTAACTCTCTAGATTTGATCCTCTCCTGTGAGTCCAGTTTTAGATTCCGATGCTTCACTTCAGGTCTACTGTATCCCTTGGACCTGATTATTGACGATGAAACACAGAAATTGCATCCGAATTTAATACAAAAGGCACAATGCCGAGTTAAGTACAAGAGGACTAACACTCTAACTTTCTATGATTTGAACCTCCCCTGTGAGTCCAGTTTTAGATTCCGATGCTTCACTTCAGGTTTACTGTATCCCTTGGACCTTCTTATTGACCATGAAACACAGAAATTGCATCCGAATTTAATACAAAAGGCACAAAACCGACTTAAGTACAAGAGGACTGACACTCTAACATTCTATGATTTGAACCTCTTCTGTGAGTCCAGTCTTAGATTCTGATGCTTCACTTCTGGTTTACTGTATCCCATGGACCTTCTTATTGACGATGAAACACAGCAATTGCATCCGAATTTAATACGAAAGGCACAATGCCGACTTAAGTACAAGAGGAATGACACTCTAACTTTCTATGATTTGAACCTCTCCTGTGAGTCCAGTTTTAGATTCCGATGCTTCACTTCTGGTTTACTGTATCCCTTGGACGTTCCTATTGACGACGAAACACAGAAATTGCATCCGAATAAAATACAAAAGGAACAATGCCGACATAAGTACAAGGGGACTGACACTCTAACTTTCAATGATTTGAACCTCTCCTGTGAGTTCAGTTTTAGATTCCGATGCTACACTTCAGGTTTACTGTATCTGTTGGACCTTCTTATTGACGATGAAACACAGAAATTGCATCCAAATTCAATACAAAAGGTACAATGCCGACTTAAGTACGAGAGGACTGACACTCTAAATTTCGATTATTTGAACCCCCCCTGTGAGTCCAGTTTTAGATTCCGATGGTTCACTTCAGGTTTACTGTATCCCTTGGACCTTCTTATTGACGATGATACACAGAAATTGCATCCGAAATTAATACAAAAGGCACAATGCCGACTTAAGTACAGTAGGACTCACACTCTAACTCTCTATGATTTGATCCTCTCCTGTGAGTCCAGTTTTAGATTCCGATGCTTCACTTCAGGTTTACTGTATCCCTTGGACCGTCTTATTGACGATGAAACACATAAATTGCATCCGAATTTAATACAAAAGGCACAATGACGACTTAAGTACAAGATGACTGACACTCTAACTCTCTATGATTTGAACCTCTCCTGTGAATCCAGTTTTAGATTCCGATGCTTCACTTCAAGTTTACTGTATCCCTTGGACCTTCTTATTGACGATGAAACACAGAAATTGCATCCGAATTTAATACAAAAGGCACAATGCCGACTTAAGTACAAGAGGACTGACACTCTAACTTTCTATGATTTGAACCCCTCCTGTGAGTCCAGTTTTAGAATCCGATGCTTCACATCAGGTTTACTGTATCCCTTGAACCTTCTTATTGATGATGAAACACAGATATTGCATCCGAAATTAATACAAAAGGCACAATGCCGACTTAAGTACAGTGGGACTCACACTCTAACTCTCTATGATTTGAACCTCTCCTGTGAATCCAGTTTTAGATTCCGATGCTTCACTTCAGGTTTACTGTATCCCTTGGACCTTCTTATTGACGATGAAACACAGAAATTACATCCGAATTTTATACAAAAGGCACAATGCCGACTCAAGTACAAGAGGACTGACACTCTAACTTTAGATGATTTGAACTTCTCCTGTGAGTCCAGATTTAGATACCGATGCTTCACTTCAGGTTTACTGTATCCCTTGGACCTTCTTATTGATGATGAAACACAGCAATTGCATCCGAATTTAAGACAAAAAGCACAATGCCAACTTACGTGCAAGTGGACTGACACTATAACTCTCTATGATTTTAACCTCTCCTGTGAGTCCAGTTTTCGATTCCGATGCTTCACTTTAGGTTTACTGTATCCCTTGGACCTTCTTATTGACGATGAAACACAGAAATTGCATCCGAATTTAATGCAAAAGGCACAATGCCGACATAAGTACAAGAGGACTGACACTCTAACTTTCGATGATTTGAACCTCTCCTGTGAGTCCAGTTTTAGATTCCGATGCTTCACTTCAGGTTTACTGTATCCCTTGGACCTTCTTATTGACGACGAAGCACAGAAATTGCATCCGAAATTAATACAAATGGCACAATGCCAACTTAAGTACAGTAGGACTCACACTCTAACTCTCTATGATTTGATCCTCTCCTGTGAGTCCAGTTTTAGATTCCGATGCTTCACTTCAAGTTTACTGTATCCCTTGGACCGTCTTATTGACGATGAAACACATAAATTGCATCCGAATTTAATACAAAAGGCACAATGACGACTTAAGTACAAGATGACTGACACTCTAACTTTCTATGATTTGAACCTCTCCTGTGAATCCAGTTTTAGATTCCGATACTTCACTTCAGGTTTACTGTATCCCTTGGACCTTCTTATTAACGTTGAAACACAGAAAGTACATCCGAATTTTATACAAAAGGCACAATGCCGACTCAAGTACAAGAGGACTGACACTCTAACTTTTGATGATTTGAACTTCTCCTGTGAGTCCAGTTTTAGATACCGATGCTTCACTTCAGGTTTACTGTATCCCTTGGACCTTCTTATTGATGATGAAACACAGCAATTGCATCCGAATTTAAGACAAAAAGCACAATGCCAACTCACGTGCATGTGGACTGACACTATAACTCTCTATGATTTTAACCTCTCCTGTGAGTCCAGTTTTAGATTCCGATGCCTCACTTCAGGTTTACTGTATCCCTTGGACCTTCTTATTGACGATGAAACACAGAAATTGCATCCGAATTTAATGCAAAAGGCACAATGCCGACATAAGTACAAGAGGACTGACACTCTAACTTTCGATGATTTGAACCTCTCCTGTGAGTCCAGTTTTAGATTCCGATGCTTCACTTCAGGTTTACTGTATCCCTTGGACCTTCTTATTGACGATGAAACACAGAAATTGCATCCGAAATTAATACAAATGGCACAATGCCAACTTAAGTACAGTAGGACTCACACTCTAACTCTCTATGATTTGATCCTCTCCTGTGAGTCCAGTTTTAGATTCCGATGCTTCACTTAAGGTTTACTGTATCCCTTGGACCGTCTTATTGACGATGAAACACATAGATTGCATCCGAATTTAATACAAAAGGCACAATGACGACTTAAGTACAAGATGACTGACACTCTAACTCTCTATGATTTGAACCTCTCCTGTGAATCCAGTTTTAAATTCCGATGCTTCACTTCACGTTTACTGTATCCCTTGGACCTTCTTATTGACGATGAAACACAGAAATTGGATCCGAATTTAATAAAAAAGGCACAATGCCGACTTAAGTACAAGAGGACTGACACTCTAACTTTCTATGATTTGAACCCCTCCTGTGAGTCCAGTTTTAGATTCCGATACTTCACTTCAGGTTTACTGTATCCCTTGGACCTTCTTATTGATGATGAAACACAGAAATTGCATCCGAAATTAATACAAAAGGCACAACGCCGACTAAAGTACAGTAGGACTCACACTCTAACTCTCTATGATTTGATCCTCTCCTGTGAGTCAAGTTTTAGATTCCGATGCTTCACTTCAGGTTTACTGTATCCCTTGAACCTGATTATTGACGATGAAATACAGAAATTGCATCCGAATTTAATACAAAAGGCACAATGCCGACTTAAGTACAAGAGGACTGACACTCTAACTTTTATTATGATTTGAACCTCTCCTGTGAGTCCAGTTTTAGATTCCGATGCTTCACTTCAGGTTTACTTTTTCCTTGGACGTTCTTATTGACGATGAAACATAGAAATTGCATCCAAATTTAATACAAAAGGCACAATGCGGACTTAAGTACAAGACTACTAACACTCTAACTTTCTATGATTTGAACCTCCCCTGTGAGTCCAGTTTTAGATTCCGATGCCTCACTTCAGGTTTACTGTATCCCCTGGACCTTCTTATTGACGATGAAACACAGAAATTGCATCCGAATTTAATACAAAATGCACAATGCCGACTTAAGTACAAGTGGACTGACACTCTAACTTTCTATGATTTTAACCTCTCCTGCGAGTCCAGTTTTAGATTGCGATGCTTCACTTCAGGTTTCCTGTAACCCTTGGACCTTCTTATTGACGGTAAAACACAAAAATTGCATCCGAATTTAATACAAAACGCACAATGCCGACTTAAGTACAAGAGGACTGACAATCTAACTTTCTACGATTTGAAGCTCTCCTGCGAGTGCAGTTTTAGATTTCGATGCTTGACTTCAGGTTTACTGTAACCCTTGTACCTTCATATTGACGATGAAACGCAGAAATTGCATCCGAGTTTAATACAAAAGGCACAATGCCGACTTAAGTACAAGAGGACTGACACCCTAACTTTCGATGATTTGAACCTCTCCTGTGAGTCCTGTTTCAGATTCCGATGCTTCACTTCATTTTTACTGTATCCCTTGGACCTTCTTATTGACGATTAAACACAGAAATTGCATCCAAATTCAATACAAAAGGTACAATGCAGACTTAAGTACGAGTGTGCGGACACTCTAAATTTCGATTATTTGAACCTCTCCTGTGAGTCCAGTTTTAGATTCCGATGCTTCACTTCAGGTTTCCTGTATCCCTTGGACCTTCTTATTGACGATGAAACATAGAAATTACATCCGAATTTATTGCAAAAGGCACAATGCCGACATAAGTACAAGAGTACTGACACTCTAACTTTCGATGATTTGAACCTCTCCTGTGAGTCCAGTTTTAGATTCCGATGCTTCACTTCAGGTTTACTGTATCACTTGGACCTTCTTATTGACGATGAAACACAGAAATTGCATCCGAATTTAATACAAAAGGCACAATGCCGACTTAAGTACAGCAGGACTCACACTCTAACTCTCTATGATTAGATCCTCTCCTGTGAGTCCAGTTTTAGATTCCGATGCTTCACTTCTGGTTTACTGTATCCCTTGGACCGTCTTATTGACGATGAAACACATAAATTGCATCCGAGTTTAATACAAAAGGCACAATGCGGACTTAAGGACAAGAGGACTAACACTCTAAGTTTCTATGATTTGAACCTCCCCTGTGAGTCCAGTCTTAGATTCCGATGCTGCACTTCAGGTTTACTATATCCCTTGGACCTTCTTATTGACCATGACACACAGAAATTGCATCCGAATATAATACGAAAGGCACAATGCCGACTTAAGTACAAGAGGAATGACACTCTAACTTTCTATGATTTGAACCTCTCCTGTCAGTCCAGTTTTAGTTTCCGATGCTTCACTTCTGGTTTACTGTATCCCTTGGACGTTCTTATTGACGAAGAAACACAGAAATTGCATCCGAATAAAATACAAACGGCACAATGCCGTTTTAAGTACAAGAGGACTGACACTCTAACTTTCTATGATTTGGACCTCCCCTGTGAGTCCAGTTTTAGATTCCGATGCCTCACTTCAGGTTTACTGTATCCCTCGGACCTTCTTATTGACCATGAAACACAGAAATTGCATCCGAATTTAATACAAAAGGCACAATGCCGACTTAAGTACAAGAGGACTGACACTCTAACATTCTATGATTTGAACCTCTTCTGTGAGTCCAGTCTTAGATTCTGATGCTTCACTTCTGGTTTACTGTATCCCTTGGACCTTCTTATTGACGATGAAACACAGATATTGCATCCGAATTTAATACGAAAGGCACAATGCCGACTTAAGTACAAGAGGAATGACACTCTAACTTTCTATGATTTGAACCTCTCCTGTGAGTCCAGTTTTATATTCCGATGCTTCACTTCTGGTTGACTGTATCCCTTGGACGTTCTTATTGACGATGAAACACAGAAATTGCATCCGAATAAAATACAAAAGGCACAATGCCGACTTAAGTACAAGAGGACTGACACTCTAACTTTCTATGATTTGAACCTCTCCTGTGAGTTCAGTTTTAGATTCCGATGCTACAGTTCAGGTTTACTGTATCCCTTGGACCTGCTTATTGACGATGAAACACAGAAATTGCATCCGAATTTAATACAAAATGCACAATGCCGACTTAAGTACCAGTGGACTGACACTCTAACTTTCTATGATTTTAACCTCTCCTGCGAGTCCAGTTTTAGATTCCGAAGCTTCACTTCAGGTTTACTGTAATCCTTGGACCTTCTTATTGACGGTGAAACACAAAAATTGCATCCGAATTTAATACAAAAGGCACAATGCCGACTTATGTACAAGAGGACTGACATCTAACTTTCTACGATTGGAACCTCTCCTGCGAGTGCAGTTTTAGATTTCGATGCTTGACTTCAGGTTTACTGTAACCCTTGTACCTTCATATTGACGATGAAACACAGAAATTGCATCCGAATTTAATACAAAAGGTACAATGCCGACTTAAGTACGAGTGGACTGACACTCTAAATTTAGATTATTTGAACCTCTCCTGTGAGTCCAGTTTTAGATTCCGATCCTTCACTTCAGGTTTACTGTATCCCTTGGACCTTCTTATTGACGATGAAACACAGAAATTCCATCCGAATTTAATGCAAAAGGCACAATGCCGACTTAAGTACAAGAGTACTGACACTCTAACGTTCGATGATTTGAACCTCTCCTGTGAGTCCAGTTTTAGATTCCGATGCTTCACTTCAGGTTTACTGTTTCCCTTGGACCTTCTTATTGACGATGATACACAGAAATTGCATCCGAATTTAATACAAAAGGCACAATGCCGACTTAAGTACAGTAGGACTCACACTCTAACTCTCTATGATTAGATCCTCTCCTGTGAGTCCAGTTTTAGATTCCGATGCTTCACTTCAGGTTTATTGTATCCCTTGGACCGTCTTATTGACGATGAAACACATAAAGTGCATCCGAATTTAATACAAAAGGCACAATGACGACATAAGTACAAGATGACTGACACTCTAACTCTCTATGATTTGAACCTCTTCTGTGAATCCAGTTTTAGATTCCGATGCTTCACTTCACGTTTACTGTATCCCTTGGACGTTCTTATTGACGATGAAACACAGAAATTGCATCCGAAATTAATAAAAAAGGCACAATGCCGACTTAAGTACAGTAGGACTCACACTCTAACTCTCTATGATTTGATCCTCTCCTGTGAGTCCAGTTTTAGATTCCGATGCTTCACTTCAGGTTTACTGTATCCCTTGGACCTGATTATTGAGGATGAAACACTGAAATTGCATCCGAATTTAATACAAAAGGCACAATGCCGACTTAAGTACAAGAGGACTGACACTCTAACTCTCTATGATTTGAACCTCTCCTGTGAGTTCAGTTTTAGATTCCGATGCTACACTTCAGGTTTACTGTATCCCTTGGACCTTCTTATTGACGATGAAACACAGAAATTGCATCCGAATTTAATACAAAATGCACAATGCCGACTTAAGTATAAGGGGACTCACACTCTAACTTTCTATGATTTTAACCTCTCCTGTGAGTCCAGTTTTAGATTCCGATGCTTCACTTCAGGTTTACTGTATCACTTGGACCTTCTTATTGACGATGAAACACAGAAATTGCATCCGAATTTAATACAAAAGGCACAATGCCGACTTAAGTACAGCAGGACTCACACTCTAACTCTCTATGATTAGATCCTCTCCTGTGAGTCCAGTTTTAGATTCCGATGCTTCACTTCTGGTTTACTGTATCCCTTGGACCGTCTTATTGACGATGAAACACATAAATTGCATCCGAGTTTAATACAAAAGGCACAATGCGGACTTAAGGACAAGAGGACTAACACTCTAAGTTTCTATGATTTGAACCTCCCCTGTGAGTCCAGTCTTAGATTCCGATGCTGCACTTCAGGTTTACTATATCCCTTGGACCTTCTTATTGACCATGACACACAGAAATTGCATCCGAATATAATACGAAAGGCACAATGCCGACTTAAGTACAAGAGGAATGACACTCTAACTTTCTATGATTTGAACCTCTCCTGTCAGTCCAGTTTTAGTTTCCGATGCTTCACTTCTGGTTTACTGTATCCCTTGGACGTTCTTATTGACGAAGAAACACAGAAATTGCATCCGAATAAAATACAAACGGCACAATGCCGACTTAAGTACAAGAGGACTGACACTCTAACTTTCTATGATTTGGACCTCCCCTGTGAGTCCAGTTTTAGATTCCGATGCCTCACTTCAGGTTTACTGTATCCCTCGGACCTTCTTATTGACCATGAAACACAGAAATTGCATCCGAATTTAATACAAAAGGCACAATGCCGACTTAAGTACAAGAGGACTGACACTCTAACATTCTATGATTTGAACCTCTTCTGTGAGTCCAGTCTTAGATTCTGATGCTTCACTTCTGGTTTACTGTATCCCTTGGACCTTCTTATTGACGATGAAACACAGATATTGCATCCGAATTTAATACGAAAGGCACAATGCCGACTTAAGTACAAGAGGAATGACACTCTAACTTTCTATGATTTGAACCTCTCCTGTGAGTCCAGTTTTATATTCCGATGCTTCACTTCTGGTTGACTGTATCCCTTGGACGTTCTTATTGACGATGAAACACAGAAATTGCATCCGAATAAAATACAAAAGGCACAATGCCGACTTAAGTACAAGAGGACTGACACTCTAACTTTCTATGATTTGAACCTCTCCTGTGAGTTCAGTTTTAGATTCCGATGCTACAGTTCAGGTTTACTGTATCCCTTGGACCTTCTTATTGACGATGAAACACAGAAATTGCATCCGAATTTAATACAAAATGCACAATGCCGACTTAAGTACCAGTGGACTGACACTCTAACTTTCTATGATTTTAACCTCTCCTGCGAGTCCAGTTTTAGATTCCGAAGCTTCACTTCAGGTTTACTGTAATCCTTGGACCTTCTTATTGACGGTGAAACACAAAAATTGCATCCGAATTTAATACAAAAGGCACAATGCCGACTTATGTACAAGAGGACTGACATCTAACTTTCTACGATTGGAACCTCTCCTGCGAGTGCAGTTTTAGATTTCGATGCTTGACTTCAGGTTTACTGTAACCCTTGTACCTTCATATTGACGATGAAACACAGAAATTGCATCCGAATTTAATACAAAAGGTACAATGCCGACTTAAGTACGAGTGGACTGACACTCTAAATTTCGATTATTTGAACCTCTCCTGTGAGTCCAGTTTTAGATTCCGATCCTTCACTTCAGGTTTACTGTATCCCTTGGACCTTCTTATTGACGATGAAACACAGAAATTCCATCCGAATTTAATGCAAAAGGCACAATGCCGACTTAAGTACAAGAGTACTGACACTCTAACGTTCGATGATTTGAACCTCTCCTGTGAGTCCAGTTTTAGATTCCGATGCTTCACTTCAGGTTTACTGTTTCCCTTGGACCTTCTTATTGACGATGATACACAGAAATTGCATCCGAATTTAATACAAAAGGCACAATGCCGACTTAAGTACAGTAGGACTCACACTCTAACTCTCTATGATTAGATCCTCTCCTGTGAGTCCAGTTTTAGATTCCGATGCTTCACTTCAGGTTTATTGTATCCCTTGGACCGTCTTATTGACGATGAAACACATAAAGTGCATCCGAATTTAATACAAAAGGCACAATGACGACATAAGTACAAGATGACTGACACTCTAACTCTCTATGATTTGAACCTCTCCTGTGAATCCAGTTTTAGATTCCGATGCTTCACTTCACGTTTACTGTATCCCTTGGACGTTCTTATTGACGATGAAACACAGAAATTGCATCCGAAATTAATAAAAAAGGCACAATGCCGACTTAAGTACAGTAGGACTCACACTCTAACTCTCTATGATTTGATCCTCTCCTGTGAGTCCAGTTTTAGATTCCGATGCTTCACTTCAGGTTTACTGTATCCCTTGGACCTGATTATTGAGGATGAAACACTGAAATTGCATCCGAATTTAACACAAAAGGCACAATGCCGACTTAAGTACAAGAGGACTGACACTCTAACTCTCTATGATTTGAACCTCTCCTGTGAGTTCAGTTTTAGATTCCGATGCTACACTTCAGGTTTACTGTATCAATTGGACCTTCTTATTGACGATGAAACACAGAAATTGCATCCGAATTTAATACAAAATGCACAATGCCGACTTAAGTACAGTAGGACTCACACTCTAACTCTCTAGATTTGATCCTCTCCTGTGAGTCCAGTTTTAGATTCCGATGCTTCACTCCAGGTTTACTGTATCCCTTGGACCTGATTATTGACGATGAAACACAGAAATTGCATCCGAATTTAATACAAAAGGCACAATGCCGAGTTAAGTACAAGAGGACTAACACTCTAACTTTCTATGATTTGAACCTGCCCTGTGAGTCCAGTTTTAGATTCCGATGCTTCACTTCAGGTTTACTGTATCCCTTGGACCTTCTTATTGACCATGAAACACAGAAATTGCATCCGAATTTAATACAAAAGGCACAATGCCGACTTATGTACAAGAGGACTGACACTCTAACATTCTATGATTTGAACCTCTTCAGTGAGTCCAGTCTTAGATTCTGATGCTTCACTTCTGGTTTACTGTATCCCATGGACCTTCTTATTAACGATGAAACACAGCAATTGCATCCGAATTTAATACGAAAGGCACAATGCCGACTTAAGTACAAGAGGAATGACACTCTAACTTTCTATGATTTGAACCTCTCCTGTGAGTCCAGTTTTAGATTCCGATGCTTCACTTCTGGTTTACTGTATCCCTTGGACGTTCTTATTGACGACGAAACACAGAAATTGCATCTGAATAAAATACAAAAGGCACAATGCCGACATAAGTACAAGGGGACTGACACTCTAACTTTCAATGATTTGAACCTCTCCTGTGAGTTCAGTTTTAGATTCCGATGCTACACTTCAGGTTTACTGTATCTGTAGGACATTCTTATTGACGATGAAACACAGAAATTGCATCCAAATTCAATACAAAAGGTACAATGCCGACTTAAGTACGAGAGGACTGACACTCTAAATTTCGATTATTTGAACCCTTCCTGTGAGTCCAGTTTTAGATTCCGATGGTTCACTTCAGGTTTACTGTATCCCTTGGACCTTCTTATTGACGATGAAACACAGAAATTGCATCCGAATTTAATGCAAAAGGCACAATGCCGACTTAAGTACAAGAGTACTGACACTCTAACTTTCGAGGATTTGAACCTCTCCGGTGAGTCCAGTTTAAGATTCCGATGCTTCACCTCAGGTTTACTGTATCCCTTGGACCTTCTTATTGACGATGAAACACAGAAATTGCATCCGAATTTAATACAAAAGGCACAATGACGACTTAAGTACAAGATGACTGACACTCTAACTCTCTATGATTTGAACCTCTCCTGTGAATCCAGTTTTAGATTCCGGTGCTTCACTTCAAGTTTATTGTATCCCTTGGACCTTCTTATTGACGATGAAACACAGAAATTGCATCCGAATTTAATACAAAAGGCACAATGCCGACTTAAGTACAAGAGGACTGACACTCTAACATTCTATGATTTGAACCTCTTCTGTGAGTCCAGTCTTAGATTCTGATGCTTCACTTCTGGTTTACTGTATCCCTTGGACCTTCTTATTGACGATGAAACACAGATATTGCATCCGAATTTAATACGAAAGGCACAATGCCGACTTAAGTACAAGAGGAATGACACTCTAACTTTCTATGATTTGAACCTCTCCTGTGAGTCCAGTTTTATATTCCGATGCTTCACTTCTGGTTGACTGTATCCCTTGGACGTTCTTATTGACGATGAAACACAGAAATTGCATCCGAATAAAATACAAAAGGCACAATGCCGACTTAAGTACAAGAGGACTGACACTCTAACTTTCTATGATTTGAACCTCTCCTGTGAGTTCAGTTTTAGATTCCGATGCTACAGTTCAGGTTTACTGTATCCCTTGGACCTTCTTATTGACGATGAAACACAGAAATTGCATCCGAATTTAATACAAAATGCACAATGCCGACTTAAGTACCAGTGGACTGACACTCTAACTTTCTATGATTTTAACCTCTCCTGCGAGTCCAGTTTTAGATTCCGAAGCTTCACTTCAGGTTTACTGTAATCCTTGGACCTTCTTATTGACGGTGAAACACAAAAATTGCATCCGAATTTAATACAAAAGGCACAATGCCGACTTATGTACAAGAGGACTGACATCTAACTTTCTACGATTGGAACCTCTCCTGCGAGTGCAGTTTTAGATTTCGATGCTTGACTTCAGGTTTACTGTAACCCTTGTACCTTCATATTGACGATGAAACACAGAAATTGCATCCGAATTTAATACAAAAGGTACAATGCCGACTTAAGTACGAGTGGACTGACACTCTAAATTTCGATTATTTGAACCTCTCCTGTGAGTCCAGTTTTAGATTCCGATGCTTCACTTTAGGTTTACTGTATCCCTTGGACCTTCTTATTGACGATGAAACACAGAAATTCCATCCGAATTTAATGCAAAAGGCACAATGCCGACTTAAGTACAAGAGTACTGACACTCTAACGTTCGATGATTTGAACCTCTCCTGTGAGTCCAGTTTTAGATTCCGATGCTTCACTTCAGGTTTACTGTTTCCCTTGGACCTTCTTATTGACGATGATACACAGAAATTGCATCCGAATTTAATACAAAAGGCACAATGCCGACTTAAGTACAGTAGGACTCACACTCTAACTCTCTATGATTAGATCCTCTCCTGTGAGTCCAGTTTTAGATTCCGATGCTTCACTTCAGGTTTATTGTATCCCTTGGACCGTCTTATTGACGATGAAACACATAAAGTGCATCCGAATTTAATACAAAAGGCACAATGACGACATAAGTACAAGATGACTGACACTCTAACTCTCTATGATTTGAACCTCTCCTGTGAATCCAGTTTTAGATTCCGATGCTTCACTTCACGTTTACTGTATCCCTTGGACGTTCTTATTGACGATGAAACACAGAAATTGCATCCGAAATTAATAAAAAAGGCACAATGCCGACTTAAGTACAGTAGGACTCACACTCTAACTCACTATGATTTGATCCTCTCCTGTGAGTCCAGTTTTAGATTCCGATGCTTCACTTCAGGTTTACTGTATCCCTTGGACCTGATTATTGAGGATGAAACACTGAAATTGCATCCGAATTTAATACAAAAGGCACAATGCCGACTTAAGTACAAGAGGACTGACACTCTAACTCTCTATGATTTGAACCTCTCCTGTGAGTTCAGTTTTAGATTCCGATGCTACACTTCAGGTTTACTGTATCCCTTGGACCTTCTTATTGTCGATGAAACACAGAAATTGCATCCGAATTTAATACAAAATGCACAATGCCGACTTCAGTATAAGGGGACTCACACTCTAACTTTCTATGATTTTAACCTCTCCTGTGAGTCCAGTTTTAGATTCCGATGCTTCACTTCAGGTTTACTGTAACCCTTGGACCTTCTTATTGACGGTGAAACACAGAAATTGCATCCGAATTTAATACAAAAGGCACAATGCCGACTTAAGGACAAGAGGACTGACACTCTAAATTTCTACGATTTCAACCTCTCCTGCGAGTGCAGTTTTAGATTTCGATGCATGACTTCAGGTTTACTGTAACCCTTGTACCTTCTTATTGACGATGAAACACAGAAATTGCATCCGAATTTAATGCAAAAGGCACAATGCCGACTTAAGTACAAGAGTACTGACACTCTAACTTTCGATGATTTGAACCTCTCCGGTGAGTCAAGTTTTAGATTCCGATGCTTCACCTCAGGTTTACTGTATCCCTTGGACCTTCTTATTGACGATGAAACACAGAAATTGCATCCGAAATTAATACAAAAGGCACAATGCCGACTTAAGTACAGTAGGACTCACACTCTAACTCTCTATGATTTGATCCTCTCCTGTGAGTCCAGTTTTAGATTCCGATGCTTCACTTCAGGTTTACTGTATCCCTTCAACCTTCTTATTGATACTGAAACACAGAAATTGCATCCGAAGTTAATACAAAAGGCACAATGCCGACTTAAGTACAGTAGGACTCACACTCTAACTCTCTAGATTTGATCCTCTCCTGTGAGTCCAGTTTTAGATTCCGATGCTTCACTCCAGGTTTACTGTATCCCTTGGACCTGATTATTGACGATGAAACACAGAAATTGCATCCGAATTTAATACAAAAGGCACAATGCCGAGTTAAGTACAAGAGGACTAACACTCTAACTTTCTATGATTTGAACCTGCCCTGTGAGTCCAGTTTTAGATTCCGATGCTTCACTTCAGGTTTACTGTATCCCTTGGACCTTCTTATTGACCATGAAACACAGAAATTGCATCCGAATTTAATACAAAAGGCACAATGCCGACTTATGTACAAGAGGACTGACACTCTAACATTCTATGATTTGAATCTCTTCAGTGAGTCCAGTCTTAGATTCTGATGCTTCACTTCTGGTTTACTGTATCCCATGGACCTTCTTATTAACGATGAAACACAGCAATTGCATTCGAATTTAATACGAAAGGCACAATGCCGACTTAAGTACAAGAGGAATGACACTCTAACTTTCTATGATTTGAACCTCTCCTGTGAGTCCAGTTTTAGATTCCGATGCTTCACTTCTGGTTTACTGTATCCCTTGGACGTTCTTATTGACGACGAAACACAGAAATTGCATCTGAATAAAATACAAAAGGCACAATGCCGACATAAGTACAAGGGGACTGACACTCTAACTTTCAATGATTTGAACCTCTCCTGTGAGTTCAGTTTTAGATTCCGATGCTACACTTCAGGTTTACTGTATCTGTAGGACATTCTTATTGACGATGAAACACAGAAATTACATCCAAATTCAATACAAAAGGTACAATGCCGACTTAAGTACGAGAGGACTGACACTCTAAATTTCGATTATTTGAACCCTTCCTGTGAGTCCAGTTTTAGATTCCGATGGTTCACTTCAGGTTTACTGTATCCCTTGGACCTTCTTATTGACGATGAAACACAGAAATTGCATCCGAATTTAATGCAAAAGGCACAATGCCGACGAAAGTACAAGAGTACTGACACTCTAACTTTCGAGGATTTGAACCTCTCCGGTGAGTCCAGTTTAAGATTCCGATGCTTCACCTCAGGTTTACTGTATCCCTTGGACCTTCTTATTGACGATGAAACACAGAAATTGCATCCGAATTTAATACAAAAGGCACAATGACGACTTAAGTACAAGATGACTGACACTCTAACTCTCTATGATTTGAACCTCTCCTGTGAATCCAGTTTTAGATTCCGATGCTTCACTTCAAGTTTATTGTATCCCTTGGACCTTCTTATTGACGATGAAACACAGAAATTGCATCCGAATTTAATACAAAAGGCACAATGCCGACTTAAGTACAAGAGGACTGACACTCTAACTTTCTATGATTTGAACCCCTCCTGTGAGTCCAGTTTTAGAATCCGATGCTTCACATCAGGTTTACTGTATCCCTTGGACCTTCTTATTGATGCTGAAACACAGAAATTGCATCCGAAATTAATACAAAAGGCACAATGCCGACTTAAGTACAGTGGGACTCACACTCTAACTCTCTATGATTTGAACCTCTCCTGTGAATCCAGTTTTAGGTTCCGATGCTTCACTTCAGGTTTACTGTATCCCTTGGACCTTCTTATTGACGATGAAACACAGAAATTACATCCGAATTTTATACAAAAGGCACAATCCCGACTCAAGTACAAGAGGACTGACACTCTAACTTTTGATGATTTGAACTTCTCCTGTGAGTCCAGTTTTAGATACCGATGCTTCACTTCAGGTTTACTGTATCCCTTGGACCTTCTTATTGATGATGAAACACAGCAATTGCATCCGAATTTAAGACAAAAAGCACAATGCCAACTTACGTGCAAGTGGACTGACACTATAACTCTCTATGATTTTAACCTCTCCTGTGAGTGCAGTTTTAGATTCCGATGCTTCACTTCAGGTTTACTGTATCCCTTGGACCTTCTTATTGACGATGAAACACAGAAATTGCATCCGAATATAATGCAAAAGGCACAATGCCGACATAAGTACAAGAGGACTGACACTCTAACTTTCGATGATTTGAACCTCTCCTGTGAGTCCAGTTTTAGATTCCGATGCTTCACTTCAGGTTTACTGTATCCCTTGGACCTTCTTATTGACGATGAAACACAGAAATTGCATCCGAAATTAATACAAATGGCACAATGCCAACTTAAGTACAGTAGGACTCACACTCTAACTCTCTATGATTTGATCCTCTCCTGTGAGTCCAGTTTTAGATTCCGATGCTTCACTTCAGGTTTACTGTATCCCTTGGACCGTCTTATTGACGATGAAACACATAAATTGCATCCGAATTTAATACAAAGGGCACAATGACGACTTAAGTACAAGATGACTGACACTCTAACTCTCTATGATTTGAACCTCTCCTGTGAATCCAGTTTTAAATTCCGATGCTTCACGTCACGTTTACTGTATCCCTTGGACTTTCTTATTGAAGATGAAACACAGAAATTGGATCCGAATTTAATACAAAAGGCACAATGCCGACTTAAGTACAAGAGGACTGACGCTCTAACTTTCTATGATTTGAACCCCTCCTGTGAGTCCAGTTTTAGATTCCGATGCTTCACTTCAGGTTTACTGTATCCCTTGGACCTTCTTATTGATGATGAAACACAGAAATTGCATCCGAAATTAATACAAAAGGCACAACGCCGACTAAAGTACAGTAGGACTCACACTCTAACTCTCTATGATTTGATCCTCTCCTGTGGATCCAGTTTTAGATTCCGATGATTCACTTCAGGTTTACTGTATCCCTTGAACCTGATTATTGACGATGAAATACAGAAATTGCATCCGAATTTAATACAAAAGGCACAATGCCGACTTAAGTACAAGAGGACTGACACTCTAACTTTTATTATGATTTGAACCTCTCCTGTGAGTCCAGTTTTAGATTCCGATGCTTCACTTCAGGTTTACTTTTTCCTTGGACGTTCTTATTGACGATGAAACATAGAAATTGCATCCAAATTTAATACAAAAGGCACAATGCGGACTTAAGTACAAGAGGACTAACACTCTAACTTTCTATGATTTGAACCTCCCCTGTGAGTCCAGTTTTAGATTCTGATGCCTCAGTTCAGGTTTACTGTATCCCTTGGACCTTCTTATTGACCATGAAACACAGAAATTGCATCCAAATTTAATACAAAAGGCACAATGCCGACTTAAGTACAAGAGGACTGGCACTCTAACATTCTATGATTTGAACCTCTTCTGTGAGTCCAGTCTTAGATTCTGATGCTTCACTTCTGGTTTACTGTATCCCTTGGACCTTCTTATTGACGATGAAACACAGAAATTGCATCCGAATTTAATACGAAAGGCACAATGCCGACTTAAGTACAAGAGGAATGACACTCTAACTTTCTATGATTTGAACCTCTCCTGTGAGTCCAGTTTTATATTCCGATGCTTCACTTCTGGTTGACTGTATCCCTTGGACGTACTTATTGACGATGAAACACAGAAATTGCATCCGAATAAAATACAAAAGGCACAATGCCGACTTAAGTACAAGGGGACTGACACTCTAACTTTCTATGATTTGAACCTCTCCTGTGAGTTCAGTTTTAGATGCCGATGCTACACTTCAGGTTTACTGTTCCTTTGGACCTTCTTCTTGACGATGAAACACAGAAATTGCATCCGAATTTAATACAAAATGCACAATGCCGACTTAAGTACAAGTGGACTGACACTCTAACTTTCTATGATTTTAACCTCTCCTGCGAGTCCAGTTTTAGATTCCGATGCTTCACTTCAGGTTTACTGTAACCCTTGACCTTTTTATTGACGGTAAAACACAAAAATTGCATCCGAATTTAATACAAAACGCACAATGCCGACTTAAGTACAAGAGGACTGACAATCTAACTTTCTACGATTTGAACCTCTCCTGCGAGTGCAGTTTTAGATTTCGATGCTTGACTTCAGGTTTACTGTAACCCTTGTACCTTCATATTGACGATGAAACACAGAAATTGCATCCGAATTTAATACAAAAGGCACAATGCCGACTTAAGTACAAGAGGACTGACACCCTAACTTTCGATGATTTGAACCTCTCCTGTGAGTCCAGTTTCAGATTCCGATGCTTCACTTCATTTTTACTGTATCCCTTGGACCTTCTCATTGACGATGAAACACAGAAATTGCATCCGAATAAAATACAAAAGGCACAATGCCGACTTAAGTACAGTAGGACTCACACTCAAACTCTCTATGATTAGATCCTCTCCTGTGAGTCCAGTTTTAGATTCCGATGCTTCACTTCTGGTTTACTGTATCCCTTGGACGTTCTTATTGACGATGAAACACAGAAATTGCATCCGAATAAAATACAAAAGGCACAATGCCGACATAAGTACAAGCGGACTTACACTCTAACTTTCTATGATTTGAACCTCTCCTGTGAGTTCAGTTTTAGATTCCGATGCTACAGTTCAGGTTTACTGTATCCCTTGGACCTTCTTATTGACGATGAAACACAGAAATTGCATCCGAATTTAATACAAAATGCACAATGCCGACTTAAGTACCAGTGGACTGACACTCTAACTTTCTATGATTTTAACCTCTCCTGCGAGTCCAGTTTTAGATTCCGAAGCTTCACTTCAGGTTTACTGTAATCCTTGGACCTTCTTATTGACGGTGAAACACAAAAATTGCATCCGAATTTAATACAAAAGGCACAATGCCGACTTATGTACAAGAGGACTGACACTCTAACTTTCTACGAATTGAACCTCTCCTGCGAGTGCAGTTTTAGATTTCGATGCTTGACTTCAGGTTTACTGTAACCCTTGTACCTTCATATTGACGATGAAACACAGAAATTGCATCCGAATTTAATACAAAAGGCACAATGCCGACTTAAGTACAAGAGGACTGACACCCTAACTTTCGATGATTTGAACCTCTGCTGTGAGTCCAGTTTCAGATTCCGATGCTTCACTTCAGGTTTACTGTATCCCTTGGACCTTCTTATTGACGATGAAACACAGGAATTGCATCCAAATTCAATACAAAAGGTACAATGCCGACTTAAGTACGAGTGGAGTGACACTCTAAATTTCGATTATTTGAACCTCTCCTGTGAGTCCAGTTTTAGATTCCGATGCTTCACTTCAGGTTTACTGTATCCCTTGGACCTTCTTATTGACGATGAAACACAGAAATTCCATCCGAATTTAATGCAAAAGGCACAATGCCGACTTAAGTACAAGAGTACTGACACTCTAATGTTCGATGATTTGAACCTCTCCTGTGAGTCGAGTTTTAGATTCCGATGCTTCACTTCCAGTTTACTGTTTCCCTTGGACCTTCTTATTGACGATGATACACAGAAATTGCATCCGAATTTAATACAAAAGGCACAATGCCGTCTTAAGTACAGTAGGACTCACACTCTAACTCTCTATGATTAGATCCTCTCCTGTGAGTCCAGTTTTAGATTCCGATGCTTCACTTCAGGTTTACTGTATCCCTTGGACCGACTTATTGACGATGAAACACATAAAGTGCATCCGAATTTAATACAAAAGGCACAATGACGACATAAGTACAAGATGACTGACACTCTAACTCTCTATGATTTGAACCTCTCCTGTGAATCCAGTTTTAGATTCCGATGCTTCACTTCACGTTTACTGTATCCCTTGGACGTTCTTATTGACGATGAAACACAGAAATTGCATCCGAAATTAATAAAAAAGGCACAATGCCGACTTAAGTACAGTAGGACTCACACTCTAACTCTCTATGATTTGATCCTCTCCTGTGAGTAAAGTTTTAGATTCCGATGCTTCACTTCAGGTTTACTGTATCCCTTGGACCTGATTATTGAGGATGAAACACTGAAATTGCATCCGAATTTAATACAAAAGGCACAATGCCGACTTAAGTACAAGAGGACTGACACTCTAACTCTCTATGATTTGAACCTCTCCTGTGAGTTCAGTTTTAGATTCCGATGCTACACTTCAGGTTTACTGTATCCCTTGGACCTTCTTATTGACGATGAAACACAGAAATTGCATCCGAATTTAATACAAAATGCACAATGCCGACTTAAGTATAAGGGGACTGACACTCTAACTTTCTATGATTTTAACCTCTCCTGTGAGTCCAGTTTTAGATTCCGATGCTTCACTTCAGGTTTACTGCAACCCTTGGACCTTCTTATTGACGGTGAAACACAGAAATTGCATCCGAATTTAATACAAAAGGCACAATGCCGACTTAAGGACAAGAGGACTGACACTCTAAATTTCTACGATTTGAACCTCTCCTGCGAGTGCAGTTTTAGATTTCGATGCATGACTTCAGGTTTACTGTAACCCTTGTACCTTCTTATTGACGATGAAACACAGAAATTGCATCCGAATTTAATACAAAAGGCACAATGCCGACTTAAGTGCAAGAGGACTGACACCCTAACTTTCGATGATTTGAACCTCTCCTGTGAGTCCAGTTTCAGATTCCGATGCTTCACTTCAGGTTTACTGTATCCCTTGGACCTTCTTATTGACGATGAAACACAGGAATTGCATCCAAATTCAATACAAAAGGGACAATGCCGAGATAAGTACGAGTGGACAGACACTCTCAATTTCGATTATTTGAACCTCTCCTGTGACTCCAGTTTTAGATTCCGATGCTTCACTTCAGGTTTACTTTATCCCTTGGACCTTCATATTGACGATGAAACACAGAAATTGCATCCGATTTTAATGCAAAAGGCACAATGCCGAATTAAGTACAAGAGTACTGACACTCTAACGTTCGATGATTTGAACCTCTCCTGTGAGTCCAGTTTTAGATTCCGATGCTTCACTTCAGGTTTACTGTATCCCTTGGACCTTCTTATTGACGATGAAACACAGAAATTGCATCCCAATTTAATACAAAAGGCACAATGCCTACTTAAGTACAGTAGGACTCAAGCTCTAACTCTCTATGATTAGATCCTTTCCTGTGAGTCCAGTTCTAGATTCCGATGCTTCACTTCAAGTTTACTGTATCCATTGGACCGTCTTATTGACGATGAAACTCATAAATTGCATTAGAATTTAATGCAAAAGGCACAATGACGACATAAGTACAAGATGACTGACACTCTAACTCTCTATGATTTGAACCTCTCCTGTGAATCCACTTTTAGATTCCGATGCTTCACTTCACGATTACTGTATCCCTTGGACGTTCTTATTGACGATGAAACACAGAAATTGCATCGGAATTTAATACAAAAGGCACAATGCCGACTTAAGTACAAGAGGACTGACACTCTAACTTTCTATGATGTGAACCCCTCTTGTGAGTCCAGTTTTAGATTCCGATGCTTCACATCAGGTTTACTGTATCCCTTGGACCTGATTATTGACGATGAAACACAGAAATTGCATCCGTATTTAATACAAAAGGCACAATGCCGACTTAAGTACAAGAGGACTGACACTCTAACTTTTATTATGATTTGAACCTCTCCTTTGAGTCCAGTTTTAGATTCCGATGCTTCACTTCAGGTTTACTGTTTCCTTGGACGCTCTTATTGACGATGAAACATAGAAATTGCATCCAAATTGAATACAAAAGGCACAATGCGGACTTAAGTACAAGAGGACTAACACTCTAACTTTCTATGATTTGAACCTCCCCTGTGAGTCCAGTTTTAGATTCCGATGGTGCACTTCAGGTATACTATATCCCTTGGACCTTCTAATTGACCATGAAACACAGAAATTACATCCGAATTTAATACCAAAGGCACAATGCAGACTTAAGTACAAGAGGAATGACACTCTAACTTTCTATGATTTGAACCTCTCCTGTCAGTCCAGTTTTAGATTCCGATGCTTCACTTCTGGTTTACTATATCCCTTGGACGTTCTTATTGACGATGAAACACAGAAATTGCATTCGAATAAAATACAAACGGCACAATGCCGACTTAAGTACAAGAGGACTGACACTCTAACTTTCTATGATTTGAACCTCTCCTGTGAAATCAGTTTTAGATTCCGATGCTACACTTCAGGTTTACTGTATCCCTTGGACCTTCTTATTGACGATGAAACACAGAATTTGCATCCGAATTTAATACAAAATGCACAATGCCGACTTAGGTATAAGGGGACTGACACTCTAACTTTCTATGATTTTAACCTCTCCTGTGAGTCCAGTTTTAGATTCCGGTGCTTCACTTCAGGTTTACTGTAACCCTTGGACCTTCTTATTGACGGTGAAACACAGAAATTGCATCCGAATTTAATACAAAAGGCACAATGCCGACTTAAGGACAAGAGGACTGACACTCTAAAGTTCTACGATTTGAACCTCTCCTGCGAGTGCAGTTTTAGATTTCGATACTTGACTTCAGGTTTACTGTAACCCTTGTACCTTCTTATTGACGATGAAACACAGAAATTGCATCCGAATTTAATACAAAAGGCACAATGCCGACTTAAGTACAGCAGGACTCACACTCTAACTCTCTATGATTAGATCCTCTCCTGTGAGTCCAGTTTTAGATTCCGATGCTTCACTTCAGGTTTACCGTATCCCTTGGACCGTCTTATTGACGATGAAACACATAAAGTGCATCCGAATTTAATACAAAAGGCACAATGACGACATAAGTACAAGATGACTGACACTCTAACTCTCTATGATTTGAACCTCTCCTGTGAATCCAGTTTTAGATTCCGATGCTTCACTTCACGTTTACTGTATCCCTTGGACGTTCTTATTGACGATGAAACACAGAAATTGCATCCGAAATTAATAAAAAAGGCACAATGCCGACTTAAGTACAGTAGGACTCACACTCTAACTCTCTATGATTTGATCCTCTCCTGTGAGTCCAGTTTTAGATTCCGATGCTTCACTTCAGGTTTACTGTATCCCTTGGACCTGATTATTGAGGATGAAACACTGAAATTGCATCCGAATTTAATACAAAAGGCACAATGCCGACTTGAGTACTAGAGGACTGACACTCTAACTCTCTATGATTTGAACCTCTCCTGTGAGTTCAGTTTTAGATTCCGATGCTACACTTCAGGTTTACTGTATCCCTTGGACCTTCTTATTGACGATGAAACACAGAAATTGCATCCGAATTTAATACAAAATGCACAATGCCGACTTAAGTAAAAGGGGACTGACACTCTAACTTTCTATGATTTTAACCTCTCCTGTGAGTCCAGTTTTAGATTCCGATGCATCACTTCAGGTTTACTGTAACCCTTGGACCTTCTTATTGACGGTGAAACACAGAAATTGCATCCGAATTTAATACAAAAGGCACAATGCCGACTTAAGGACAAGAGGACTGACACTCTAAATTTCTACGATTTGAACCTCTCCTACGAGTGCAGTTTTAGATTTCGATGCATTACTTCAGGTTTACTGTAACCCTTGTACCTTCTTATTGACGATGAAACACAGAAATTGCATCCGAATTTAATACAAAAGGCACAATGCCGACTTAAGTACAAGAGGACTGACACCCTAACTTTCGATGTTTTGAACCTCTCCTGTGAGTCCAGTTTCAGATTCCGATGCTTCACTTCAGGTTTACTGTATCCCTTGGACCTTCTTATTGACGATGAAACACAGGAATTGCATCCAAATTCAATACAAAAGGTACAATGCCGACTTAAGTACGAGTGGACTGACACTCTAAATTTCGATTATTTGAACCCCTCCTGTGGGTCCAATTTTAGATTCCGATGCTTCACTTCAGGTTTACTTTATCCCTTGGACCTTTTTATTGACGATTAAACACAGAAATTGCATCCGAATTTAATGCAAAAGGCACAATGCCGACTTAAGTACAAGGGTACTGACACTCTAACGTTCGATGATTTGAACCTCTCCTGTGAGTCCAGTTTTAGATTCCGATGCTTCACTTCAGGTTTACTGTATCCCTTGGACCTTCTTATTGCCGATGAAACACAGAAATTGCATCCGAACTTAATACAAAAGGCACAATGCCGACTTAAGTACAGTAGGACTCACACTCTAACTCTCTATGATTAGATCCTCTCCTGTGAGTCCAGTTTTAGATTCCGATGCTTCACTTCAGGTTTACTGTATCCCTTGGACCGTCTTATTGACGATGAAACACATAAATTGCATCCGAGTTTAATACAAAAGGCACAATGCGGACTTAAGGACAAGAGGACTAACACTCTAAGTTTCTATGATTTGAATCTCCCCTGTGAGTCCATTTTTTGATTCCGATGCTGCACTTCAGGTTTACTATATCCCTTGGACCTTCTTATTGACCATGACACACAGAAATTGCATCCGAATATAATACGAAAGGCACAATGCCGACTTAAGTACAAGAGGAATGACACTCTAACTTTCTATGATTTGAACCTCTCCTGTCAGTCCAGTTTTAGTTTCCGATGCTTCACTTCTGGTTTACTGTATCCCTTGGACGTTCTTATTGACGATGAAACACAGAAATTGCATCCGAATTTAATACAAAAGGCACAATGACGACATAAGTACAAGATGACGGACACTCTAACTCTCTATGATTTGAACCTCTCCTGTGAATCCAGTTTTAGATTCCGATGCTTCACTTCACGTTTACTGTATCCCTTGGACGTTCTTATTGACGATGAAACACAGAAATTGCATCCGAGTTTAATACAAAAGGCACAATGCGGCCTTAAGGACAAGAGGACTAACACTCTAAGTTTCTATGATTTGAACCTCCCCTGTGAGTCCAGTTTTTGATTCCGATGCTGCACTTCAGGTTTACTATATCCCTTGGACCTTCTTATTGACCATGACACACAGAAATTGCATCCGAATATAATACGAAAGGCACAATGCCGACTTAAGTACAAGAGGAATGACACTCTAACTTTCTATGATTTGAACCTCTCCTGTCAGTCCAGTTTTAGTTTCCGATGCTTCACTTCTGGTTTACTGTATCCCTTGGACGTTCTTATTGACGATGAAACACAGAAATTGCATCCGTATTTAATACAAAAGGCACAATGCCGACTTAAGTACAAGAGGACTGACACTCTAACTTTTATTATGATTTGAACCTCTCCTTTGAGTCCAGTTTTAGATTCCGATGCTTCACTTCAGGTTTACTGTTTCCTTGGACGCTCTTATTGACGATGAAACATAGAAATTGCATCCAAATTGAATACAAAAGGCACAATGCGGACTTAAGTACAAGAGGACTAACACTCTAACTTTCTATGATTTGAACCTCCCCTGTGAGTCCAGTTTTAGATTCCGATGGTGCACTTCAGGTATACTATATCCCTTGGACCTTCTAATTGACCATGAAACACAGAAATTACATCCGAATTTAATACCAAAGGCACAATGCAGACTTAAGTACAAGAGGAATGACACTCTAACTTTCTATGATTTGAACCTCTCCTGTCAGTCCAGTTTTAGATTCCGATGCTTCACTTCTGGTTTACTATATCCCTTGGACGTTCTTATTGACGATGAAACACAGAAATTGCATTCGAATAAAATACAAACGGCACAATGCCGACTTAAGTACAAGAGGACTGACACTCTAACTTTCTATGATTTGAACCTCTCCTGTGAAATCAGTTTTAGATTCCGATGCTACACTTCAGGTTTACTGTATCCCTTGGACCTTCTTATTGACGATGAAACACAGAATTTGCATCCGAATTTAATACAAAATGCACAATGCCGACTTAGGTATAAGGGGACTGACACTCTAACTTTCTATGATTTTAACCTCTCCTGTGAGTCCAGTTTTAGATTCCGGTGCTTCACTTCAGGTTTACTGTAACCCTTGGACCTTCTTATTGACGGTGAAACACAGAAATTGCATCCGAATTTAATACAAAAGGCACAATGCCGACTTAAGGACAAGAGGACTGACACTCTAAAGTTCTACGATTTGAACCTCTCCTGCGAGTGCAGTTTTAGATTTCGATGCTTGACTTCAGGTTTACTGTAACCCTTGTACCTTCTTATTGACGATGAAACACAGAAATTGCATCCGAATTTAATACAAAAGGCACAATGCCGACTTAAGTACAGCAGGACTCACACTCTAACTCTCTATGATTAGATCCTCTCCTGTGAGTCCAGTTTTAGATTCCGATGCTTCACTTCAGGTTTACCGTATCCCTTGGACCGTCTTATTGACGATGAAACACATAAAGTGCATCCGAATTTAATACAAAAGGCACAATGACGACATAAGTACAAGATGACTGACACTCTAACTCTCTATGATTTGAACCTCTCCTGTGAATCCAGTTTTAGATTCCGATGCTTCACTTCACGTTTACTGTATCCCTTGGACGTTCTTATTGACGATGAAACACAGAAATTGCATCCGAAATTAATAAAAAAGGCACAATGCCGACTTAAGTACAGTAGGACTCACACTCTAACTCTCTATGATTTGATCCTCTCCTGTGAGTCCAGTTTTAGATTCCGATGCTTCACTTCAGGTTTACTGTATCCCTTGGACCTGATTATTGAGGATGAAACACTGAAATTGCATCCGAATTTAATACAAAAGGCACAATGCCGACTTGAGTACAAGAGGACTGACACTCTAACTCTCTATGATTTGAACCTCTCCTGTGAGTTCAGTTTTAGATTCCGATGCTACACTTCAGGTTTACTGTATCCCTTGGACCTTCTTATTGACGATGAAACACAGAAATTGCATCCGAATTTAATACAAAATGCACAATGCCGACTTAAGTAAAAGGGGACTGACACTCTAACTTTCTATGATTTTAACCTCTCCTGTGAGTCCAGTTTTAGATTCCGATGCATCACTTCAGGTTTACTGTAACCCTTGGACCTTCTTATTGACGGTGAAACACAGAAATTGCATCCGAATTTAATACAAAAGGCACAATGCCGACTTAAGGACAAGAGGACTGACACTCTAAATTTCTACGATTTGAACCTCTCCTACGAGTGCAGTTTTAGATTTCGATGCATTACTTCAGGTTTACTGTAACCCTTGTACCTTCTTATTGACGATGAAACACAGAAATTGCATCCGAATTTAATACAAAAGGCACAATGCCGACTTAAGTACAAGAGGACTGACACCCTAACTTTCGATGTTTTGAACCTCTCCTGTGAGTCCAGTTTCAGATTCCGATGCTTCACTTCAGGTTTACTGTATCCCTTGGACCTTCTTATTGACGATGAAACACAGGAATTGCATCCAAATTCAATACAAAAGGTACAATGCCGACTTAAGTACGAGTGGACTGACACTCTAAATTTCGATTATTTGAACCTCTCCTGTGGGTCCAATTTTAGATTCCGATGCTTCACTTCAGGTTTACTTTATCCCTTGGACCTTCTTATTGACGATTAAACACAGAAATTGCATCCGAATTTAATGCAAAAGGCACAATGCCGACTTAAGTACAAGGGTACTGACACTCTAACGTTCGATGATTTGAACCTCTCCTGTGAGTCCAGTTTTAGATTCCGATGCTTCACTTCAGGTTTACTGTATCCCTTGGACCTTCTTATTGCCGATGAAACACAGAAATTGCATCCGAACTTAATACAAAAGGCACAATGCCGACTTAAGTACAGTAGGACTCACACTCTAACTCTCTATGATTAGATCCTCTCCTGTGAGTCCAGTTTTAGATTCCGATGCTTCACTTCAGGTTTACTGTATCCCTTGGACCGTCTTATTGACGATGAAACACATAAATTGCATCCGAGTTTAATACAAAAGGCACAATGCGGACTTAAGGACAAGAGGACTAACACTCTAAGTTTCTATGATTTGAATCTCCCCTGTGAGTCCATTTTTTGATTCCGATGCTGCACTTCAGGTTTACTATATCCCTTGGACCTTCTTATTGACCATGACACACAGAAATTGCATCCGAATATAATACGAAAGGCACAATGCCGACTTAAGTACAAGAGGAATGACACTCTAACTTTCTATGATTTGAACCTCTCCTGTCAGTCCAGTTTTAGTTTCCGATGCTTCACTTCTGGTTTACTGTATCCCTTGGACGTTCTTATTGACGATGAAACACAGAAATTGCATCCGAATTTAATACAAAAGGCACAATGACGACATAAGTACAAGATGACGGACACTCTAACTCTCTATGATTTGAACCTCTCCTGTGAATCCAGTTTTAGATTCCGATGCTTCACTTCACGTTTACTGTATCCCTTGGACGTTCTTATTGACGATGAAACACAGAAATTGCATCCGAGTTTAATACAAAAGGCACAATGCGGCCTTAAGGACAAGAGGACTAACACTCTAAGTTTCTATGATTTGAACCTCCCCTGTGAGTCCAGTTTTTGATTCCGATGCTGCACTTCAGGTTTACTATATCCCTTGGACCTTCTTATTGACCATGACACACAGAAATTGCATCCGAATATAATACGAAAGGCACAATGCCGACTTAAGTACAAGAGGAATGACACTCTAACTTTCTATGATTTGAACCTCTCCTGTCAGTCCAGTTTTAGTTTCCGATGCTTCACTTCTGGTTTACTGTATCCCTTGGACGTTCTTATTGACGGTGAAACACAGAAATTGCATCCGAATTTAATACAAAAGGCACAATGCCGACTTAAGTACAGTAGGACTCACACTCTAACTCTCTATGATTAGATCCTCTCCTGTGAGTCCAGTTTTAGATTCCGATGCTTCACTTCTCTTTTACTGTATCCCTTGGACCGTCTTATTGACGATGAAACACATAAATTGCATCCGAGTTTAATACAAAAGGCACAATGCGGACATAAGGACAAGAGGACTAACACTCTAAGTTTCTATGATTTGAATCTCCCCTGTGAGTCCAGTTTTAGATTCCGATGCTGCACTTCAGGTTTACTATATCCCTTGGACCTTCTTATTGACCATGACACACAGAAATTGCATCCGAATATAATACGAAAGGCACAATGCCGACTTAAGTACAAGAGGAATGACACTCTAACTTTCCATGATTTGAACCTCTCCTGTCAGTCCAGTTTTAGTTTCCGATGCTTCACTTCTGGTTTACTGTATCCCTTGGACGTTCTTATTGACGATGAAACACAGAAATTGCATCCGAATAAAATACAAACGGCACAATGCCGACTTAAGTACAAGAGGACTGACACTCTAACTTTCTATGATTTGAACGTCCCCTGTGAGTCCAGTTTTAGATTCCGATGCCTCACTTCAGGTTTACTGTATCCCTCGGACCTTCTTATTGACCATGAAACACAGAAATTGCATCCGAATTTAATACAAAAGGCACAATGCCGACTTAAGTACAAGAGGACTGACACTCTAACATTCTATGATTTGAACATCTTCTGTGAGTCCAGTCTTAGATTCTGATGCTTCACTTCTGGTTTACTGTATCCCTTGGACCTTCTTATTGACGATGAAACACAGAAATTGCATCCGAATTTAATACGAAAAGCACAATGCCGACTTAAGTACGAGAGGAATGACACTCTAACTTTCTATGATTTGAACCTCTCCTGTGAGTCCAGTTTTATATTCCGATGCTTCACTTCTGGTTGACTGTATCCCTTGGACGTTCTTATTGACGATGAAACACAGAAATTGCATCCGAATAAAATACAAAAGGCACAATGCCGACTTAAGTACAAGAGGACTGACACTCTAACTTTCTATGATTTGAACCTCTCCTGTGAGTTCAGTTTTAGATTCCGATGCTACAGTTCAGGTTTACTGTATCCCTTGTACCTTCTTATTGACGATGAAACACAGAAATTGCATCCGAATTTAATACAAAATGCACAATGCCGACTTAAGTACCAGTGGACTGACACTCTAACTTTCTGTGATTTTAACCTCTCCTGCGAGTCCAGTTTTAGATTCCGAAGCTTCACTTCAGGTTTACTGTAATCCTTGGACCTTCTTATTGACGGTGAAACACAAAAATTGCATCCGAATTTAATACAAAAGGCACAATGCCGACTTATGTACAAGAGGACTGACACCCTAACTTTCTACGATTTGAACCTCTCCTGCGAGTGCAGTTTTAGATTTCGATGCTTGACTTCAGGTTTACTGTAACCCTTGTACCTTCATATTGCCGATGAAACACAGAAATTGCATCCGAATTTAATACAAAAGGCACAATGCCGACTTAAGTACAAGAGGACTGACACCCTAACTTTCGATGATTTGAACCTCTGCTGTGAGTCCAGTTTCAGATTCCGATGCTTCACTTCAGGTTTACTGTATCCCTTGGACCTTCTTATTGACGATGAAACACAGGAATTGCATCCAAATTCAATACACAAGGTACAATGCCGACTTAAGTGCGAGTGGACTGACACTCTAAATTTCGATTATTTTAACCTCTCCTGTGAGTCCAGTTTTAGATTCCGATGCTTCACTTCAGGTTTACTGTATCCCTTGGACCTTCTTATTGACGATGAAACACAGAAATTCCATCCGAATTCAATGCAAAAGGCACAATGCCGACTTAAGTACAAGAGTACTGACACTCTAACGTTCGATGATTTGAACCTCTCCTGTGAGTCCAGTTTTAGATTCCGATGCTTCACTTCAGGTTTACTGTTTCCCTTGGACCTTCTTATTGACGATGATACACAGAAATTGCATCCGAATTTAATGCAAAAGGCACAATGCCGACTTAAGTACAGTAGGACTCACACTCTAACTCTCTATGATTAGATCCTCTCCTGTGAGTCCAGTTTTAGATTCCGATGCTTCACTTCAGGTTTACTGTATCCCTTGGACCGTCTTATTGACGATGAAACACATAAAGTGCATCCGAATTTAATACAAAAGGCACAATGACGACATAAGTACAAGATGACTGACACTCCAACTCTCTATGATTTGAACCTCTCCTGTGAATCCAGTTTTAGATTCCGATGCTTCACTTCACGTTTACTGTATCCCTTGGACGTTCTTATTGACGATGAAACACAGAAATTGCATCCGAAATTAATAAAAAAGGCACAATGCCGACTTAAGTACAGTAGGACTCACACTCTAACTCTCTATGATTTGATCCTCTCCTGTGAGTCCAGTTTTAGATTCCGATGCTTCACTTCAGGTTTACTGTATCCCCTGGACCTGATTATTGAGGATGAAACACTGAAATTGCATCCGAATTTAATACAAAAGGCACAATGCCGACTTAAGTACAAGAGGACTGACACTATAACTCTCTATGATTTGAACCTCTCCTGTGAGTACAGTTTTAGATTCCGATGCTACACTTCAGGTTTACTGTATCCCTTGGACCTTCTTATTGACGATGAAACACAGAAATTGCATCCGAATTTAATACAAAATGCACAATGCCGACTTAAGTACAAGGGGACTGACACTCTAACTTTCTATGATTTTAACCTCTCCTGTGAGTCCAGTTTTAGATTCCGATGCTTCACTTCAGGTTTACTGTAACCCTTGGACCTTCTTATTGACGGTGAAACACAGAAATTGCATCCGAATTTAATACAAAAGGCACAATGCCGACTTAAGGACAAGAGGACTGACACTCTAAATTTCTACGATTTGAACCTCTCCTGCGAGTGCAGTTTTAGATTTCGATGCATGACTTCAGGTTTACTGTAACCCTTGTACCTTCTTATTGACGATGAAACACAGAAATTGCATCCGAATTTAATACAAAAGGCACAATGCCGACTTAAGTACAAGAGGACTGACACCCTAACTTTCGATGATTTGAACCTCTCCTGTGAGTCCAGTTTCAGATTCCGATGCTTCACTTCAGGTTTACTGTATCCCTTGGACCTTCTTATTGACGATGAAACACAGGAATTGCATCCAAATTCAATACAAAAGGTACAATGCCGACTTAAGTACGAGTGGACTGACACTCCAAATTTCGATTATTTGAACCTCTCCTGTGAGTCCAATTTTAGATTCCGATGCTTCACTTCAGGTTTACTTTATCCCTTGGACCTTCTTATTGACGATTAAACACAGAAATTGCATCCGAATTTAATGCAAAAGGCACAATGCCGACTTAAGTACAAGAGTACTGACACTCTAACGTTCGATGATTTGAACCTCTCCTGTGAGTCCAGTTTTAGATTCCGATGCTTCACTTCAGGTTTACTGTATCCCTTGGACCTTCTTATTGACGATGAAACACAGAAATTGCATCCGAATTTAATACAAAAGGCACAATGCCGACTTAAGTACAGTAGGACTCACACTCTAACTCTCTAAGATTAGATCCTCTCCTGTGAGTCCAGTTTTAGATTCCGATGCTTCACTTCAGGTTTACTGTATCCCTTGGACCGTCTTATTGACGATGAAACTCATAAATTGCATCCGAATTTAATACAAAAGGCACAATGACGACATAAGTACAAGATGACGGACACTCTAACTCTCTATGATTTGAACCTCTCCTGTGAATCCAGTTTTAGATTCCGATGCTTCACTTCACGTTTACTGTATCCCTTGGACGTTCTTATTGACGATGAAACACAGAAATTGCATCCGAATTTAATACAAAAGGCACAATGCCGACTTAAGTACAAGAGGACTGACACCCTAACTTTCGATGATTTGAACCTCTCCTGTGAGTCCAGTTTCAGATCCCGATGGTTCACTTCAGGTTTACTGTATCCCTTGGACCTTCTTATTGACGATGAAACACAGGAATTGCATCCAAATTCAATACAAAAGGTAGAATGCCGACTTAAGTACGAGTGGACTGACACTCTAAATTTCGATTATTTGAACCTCTCCTGTGAGTCCAGTTTTAGATTCCGATGCTTCACTTCAGGTTTACTTTATCCCTTGGACCTTCTTATTGACGATGAAACACAGAAATTGCATCCGAATTGAATGCAAAAGGCACAATGCCGAATTAAGTACAAGAGTACTGACACTCTAACGTTCGATGATTTGAACCTCTCCTGTGAGTCCAGTTTTAGATTCCGATGCTTCACTTCAGGTTTACTGTATCCCTTGGACCTTCTTATTGACGATGAAACACAGAAATTGCATCCCAATTTAATACAAAAGGCACAATGCCGACTTAAGTACAGTAGGACTCACACTGTAACTCTCTATGATTAGATCCTCTCCTGTGAGTCCAGTTCTAGATTCCGATGCTTCACTTCAGGTTTACTGTATCCATTGGACCGTCTTATTGACGATGAAACTCATAAATTGCATCCGAATTTAATGCAAAATGCACAATGACGACATAAGTACAAGATGACTGACACTCTAACTCTCTATGATTTGAACCTCTCCTGTGAATCCAGTTTTAGATTCCGATGCTTCACTTCACGTTTACTGTATCCCTTGGACGTTCTTATTGACGATGAAACACAGAAATTGCATCGGAATTTAATACAAAAGGCACAATGCCGACTTAAGTACAAGAGGACTGACACTCTAACTTTCTATGATTTGAACCCCTCTTGTGAGTCCAGTTTTAGATTCCGATGCTTCACATCAGGTTTACTGTATCCCTTGGACCTGATTATTGACGATGAAACACAGAAATTGCATCCGTATTTAATACAAAAGGCATAATGCCGACTTAAGTACAAGAGGACTGACACTCTAACTTTTATTATGATTTGAACCTCTCCTGTGAGTCCAGTTTTAGATTCCGATGCTTCACTTCAGGTTTACTGTTTCCTTGGACGCTCTTATTGACGATGAAACATAGAAATTGCATCCAAATAGAATACAAAAGGCACAATGCGGACTTAAGTACAAGAGGACTAACACTCTAACTTTCTATGATTTGAATCTCCCCTGTGAGTCCAGTTTTAGATTCCGATGCTGCACTTCAGGTTTACTATATCCCTTTGACCTTCTAATTGACCATGAAACACAGAAATTGCATCCGAATTTAATACGAAAGGCACAATGCCGACTTAAGTACAAGAGGAATGACACTCTAACTTTCTATGATTTGAACCTCTCCTGTCAGTCCAGTTTTAGATTCCGATGCTTCACTTCTGGTTTACTATATCCCTTGGACGTTCTTATTGACGATGAAACACAGAAATTGCATTCGAATAAAATACAAACGGCACAATGCCGACTTAAGTACAAGAGGACTGACACTCTAACTTTCTATGATTTGAACCTCTCCTGTGAGTTCAGTTTTAGATTCCGATGCTACACTTCAGGTTTACTGTATCCCTTGGACCTTCTTATTGACGATGAAACTCAGAATTTGCATCCGAATTTAATACAAAATGCACAATGCCGACTTAGGTATAAGGGGACTGACACTCTAACTTTCTATGATTTTAACCTCTCCTGTGAGTCCAGTTTTAGATTCCGATGCTTCACTTCAGGTTTACTGTAACCCTTGGACCTTCTTATTGACGGTGAAACACAGAAATTGCATCCGAATTTAATACAAAAGGCACAATGCCGACTTAAGGACAAGAGGACTGACACTCTAAATTTCTACGATTTGAACCTCTCCTGCGAGTGCAGTTTTAGATTTCGATGCTTGACTTCAGGTTTACTGTAACCCTTGTACCTTCTTATTGACGATGAAACACAGAAATTGCATCCGAATTTAATACAAAAGGCACAATGCCGACCTAAGTACAAGAGGACTGACACCCTAACTTTCGATGATTTGAACCTCTCCTGTGAGTCCAGTTTCAGATTCCGATGCTTCACTTCTGGTTTACTGTATCCCTTGGACCTTCTTATTGACGATGGAACACAGAAATTGCATCCGAATTTAATACAAAAGGCACAATGCAGACTTAAGTACAAGAGGCCTGACACTCAAATTTTCTATGATTTGAACCTCCCGTGTGAGTCCAGTTTTGGATTCCGATGCTTCACTTCAGGTTTACTGTATCCCTTGGACCGTCTTATTGACGATGAAACACATAAATTGCATCCGAATTTAACACAAAAGGCACAATGACGACTTAAGTACAAGATGACTGACGCTCTAACTCTCTATGATTTGAACCTCTCCTGTGAATCCAGTTTTAGATTCCGATGCCTCACTTCACGTTTACTGTATCCCTTGGACCTTCTTATTGACGATGAAACACAGAAATTGCATCCGAATGTAATACAAAAGGCACAATGCCGACTTAAGTACAAGAGGACTGACACTCTAACTATCTATGATTTGAACCCCTCCTGTGAGTCCAGTTTTAGATTCCGATGCTTCACATCAGGTTTACTGTATCCCTTGGACCTTCTTATTGGTGATGAAACACAGAAATTGCATCCGAAATTAATACAAAAGGCACAATGCCGACTTAAGTACAGTAGGACTCACACTCTAACTCTCTATGATTTGATCCTCTCCTGTGAATCCAGTTTTAGATTCCGATGCCTCACTTCACGTTTACTGTATCCCTTGGACCTTCTTATTGACGATGAAACACAGAAATTGCATCCGAATGTAACACAAAAGGCACAATGACGACTTAAGTACAAGATGACCGACGCTCTAACTCTCTATGATTTGAACCTCTCCTGTGAATCCAGTTTTAGATTCCGATGCCTCACTTCACGTTAACTGTATCCCTTGGACCTTCTTATTGACGATGAAACACAGAAATTGCATCCGAATGTAATACAAAAGGCACAATGCCGACTTAAGTACAAGAGGACTGACACTCTAACTATCTATGATTTGAACCCCTCCTGTGAGTCCAGTTTTAGATTCCGATGCTTCACATCAGGTTTACTGTATCCCTTGGACCTTCTTATTGATGATGAAACACAGAAATTGCATCCGAAATTAATACAAAAGGCACAATGCCGACTTAAGTACAGTAGGACTCACACTCTAACTCTCTATGATTTGATCCTCTCCTGTGAGTCCAGTTTTAGATTCCGATGCTTCACTTCAGGTTTACTGTTTCCTTGGGCGTTGTTATTGACGATGAAACATAGAAATTGCATCCAAATTTAATACAAAAGGCACAATGCGGACTTAAGTACAAGAGGACTAACACCCTAACTTTCTATGATTTGAAACTCCCCTGTCAGTCCAGTTTTAGATTCCGATGCTTCACTTCAGGTTTACTGCATCCCTTGGACCTTCTTATTGACCATGAAACACAGAAATTGCATCCAAATTTAATACAAAAGGCACAATGCCGACTTAAGTACAAGAGGACTAACACTCTAACAATCTATGATTTGAACCTCTTCTGTGATTCCAGTCTTAGCTTCTGATGCTTCACTTCTGGTTTACTGCATCCCTTGGACCTTCTTATTGACGATGAAACACAGAAATTGCATCCGAATTTAATACGAAAGGCACAATGCCGGCTTAAGTACAAGAGGAATGACACTCTAACTTTCTATGATTTGAACCTCTCCTGTGAGTCCAGTTTTAGATTCCGATGCTTCACTTCAGGTTTACTGTATCCTTTGGACGTTCTTATTCACGATGAAACACAGAAATTGCATCCGAATAAAATACAAAAGGCACAATGCCGACTTAAGTACAAGAGGACTGACACTCTAACTTTCTATGATTTGAACCTCTCCTGTGAGTTCAGTTTTAGATTCCGATGCTACACTTCAGGTTTACTGTATGCCTTGGACCTTCTTATTGACGATGAAACACAGAAATTGCATCCGAATTTAATACAAAATGCACAATGCCGACTTAAGTACAAAAGGACTGACACTCTAACTTTCTTTGATTTTAACCTCTCCTGTGAGTCCAGTTTTAGATTCCGATGCTTCACTTCAGGTTTACTGTTTCCTTGGACGTTCTTATTGACGATGAGACATAGAAATTGCATCCAAATTTAATACAAAAGGCACAATGCGGACTTAAGCACAAGAGGGCTAACACTCTAACTTTCTATGATTTGAACCTCCCCTGTGAGTCCAGTTTTAGATTCCGATGCTTCACTTCAGGTTTACTGTATCCCTTGGACCTTGTTATTGACCATGAAACACAGAAATTGCATCCGAATTTAATACAAAACGCACAATGCCGACTTAAGTACAAGAGGACTGACACTCTAACATTCTATGATTTGAACCTCTTCTGTGAGTCCAGTCTTAGATTCTGATACTTCACTTCTGGTTTACTGTATCCCCCGGACCTTCTTATTGACGATGAAACACAGAAATTGCATCCGAATTTAATACAAAAGGCACCATGCCGCCTTAAGTACAAGAGGACTGACACTCTAACTTTCTATGATTTGAACCTCTCCTGCGAGTGCAGTTTTAGATTTCAAAGCTTGACTTCAGGTTTACTGTAACCCTTGGACCTTCTTATTGACGATGAAACACAGAAATTGCATACGAATTTAATACAAATGGCACAATGCCGACTTAAGTACAAGAGGACTGACACCCTAACTTTCGAAGATTTGTACCTCTCCTGTGAGTCCAGTTTCAGATTCCGATGCTTCACTTCAGGTTTACTGTATCCCTTGTACCTTCTTATTGACGATGAAACACAGAAATTGCATCCGAAGTCAATACAAAATGCACAATGCTGACTTAAGTACAAGAGGACTGACACTCAAATTTTCCATGATTTGAACCTCCCCTGTGAGGCCAGTTTTAGATGCCGACGCTTCAATTCAGGTATACTGTATCCCTTGGACCTTCTTATTGACAACGAAACATAGAAATTGCATCCAAATGCAATACAAAAGGCACAATGCCGACATAAGTACGAGAGGACTGACACTCTAAATTTCGATTATTTGAACCTTTCCTGTGAGTCCAGTTTTAGATTCCGATGCTTCACTTCAGGTTTACTGTATCCCTTGGACCTTCTTATTGACGATGAAACACAGAAATTACATCCGAATTTTATACAAAAGGCACAATGCCGACTCAAGTACAAGAGGACTGACACTCTAACTTTCGATTATTTGAACCTCTCCTGTGAGTCCAGTTTTAGATACCGATGCTTCACTTCAGGTTTACTGTATCCCTTCGACCTTCTTATTGACGATGAAACACAGAAATTGCATCCGAATTAAATGTAAAAGGCACAATGCCGACTTAAGTACAAGAGGACTGACACTCTAACTTTCGATGATTTGAACCTCTCCTGTGAGTCCAGTTTTAGATTCCGAAGCTTCAGTTCAGGTTTACTGTATCCCTTGGTTCTTCTTATTGACGATGAAACACAGAACTTGCATCTGAATTTAATACAAAAGGCACAATGACGACTTAAGTACAAGAGGAATAACACTCTAACTTTCTATGATTTGAACCTCTCCTGTGAGTCCAGTTTTAGATTCCGATGCTTCCCTTCAGGTTTACTGTATCCCTTGGACGTTCTTATTGACGATGAAACACAGAAATTGCATCCGAATAAAATACAAAAGGCACAATGCCGACTTAAGTGCAAGAGGACTGACACTCTAACTTTCTATGATTTGAACCTCTCCTGTTAGTCCAGGTTTAGATTCCGATGCTTCACTTCAGGTTTACTGTAACGCTTTGACCTTCTTATTGACGGTGAAACACAGCAAATGCATCCGAATTTAATACAAAAGGCACAATGCCGACATAAGTACAAGAGGACTAAAAAACCCTAACTTCTGATGATTTGAACCTCTCCTGTGAGTCCAGTTTCAGATTCCGATGCTTCCCTTCAGGTTTACTGTATCCCTTGGACCTTCTTATTGACGATGAAACACAGAAATTGCATCCGAATTTAATACGAAAGGCACAATGCTGACTTAAGTACAAGAGGAATAACACTCTAACTTTCTATGATTTGAACCTCCCCTGTGAGGCGAGTTTTCGATTCCGATGCTTCACTTCAGGTTTACTGTATCCCTTGGACCTTCTTATTGACAATGAAACACAGCAATTGCATCCGAATTTAAGACAAAAGGCACAATGCTAACTTACGTGCAAGTGGACTGACACTATAACTCTCTATGATTTGAACCTCTCCTGTGAGTCCAGTTTTAGATTCCGATACTTCCCTTCAGGTTTACTGTTACCCTTGGACCTTCTTATTGACGGTGAAACACAGAAATTGCATCCGAATTTAATACAAAAGGCACAATGCCGATTTAAGTACAAGAGGACTGACACTCCAACTTTCTACGATTTGAACCTCTCCTGTGAGTGCAGTTTTAGATTCCAATGCTTGACTTCAGGTTTACTGTAACCCTTGGACCTTCTTATTGACGATGAAATACAGAAATTGCATCCGAATTTAATACAAAAGGAACAATGCCGACATAAGTACAACAGGACTGACACCCTAACTTTCGATGATTTGAACCTCTCCTGTGAGTCCAGTTTCAGATTCCGATGCTTCACTTCAGGTTTACTGTATCCCTTGGACCTTCTTATTGACGATGAAACACAGAAATTGCATCCGAATTTAATATAAAAGGCACAATGCTGACTTAAGTACAAGAGGACTGACACTCAAATTTTCTATGATTTGAACCTCCCCTGTGAGTCCAGTTTTAGATTCCGACGCTTCACGTCAGGTTTACTGTATCCCTTGGACCTTCTTATTGACGATGAAACACAGAAATTGCATCCAAATTCAATACAAAAGGCACAATGCCGACTTAAGTACGAGAGGACTGACACACTAAATTTCGATTATTTGAACCTCTCCTGTGAGTCCTGTTTTAGATTCCGATGCTTCACTTCAGGTTTACTGCATCCCTTGGACCTTCTTATTGACGATGAAACACAGAAATTACATCCGAATTTAATACAAAAGGCACAATGCCGACTAAAGTACAAGAGGAATGACACTCTAACTTTCTATGATTTGAACCTCTCCTGTGAGTCCAGTTTTAGATTCCGATGCTTCACTTCAGGTTTACTGTATCCCTTGGACGTTCTTATTGACGATGAGACACAGAAATTGCATCCGAATAAAATACAAAAGGCACAATGCCGACTTAAGTGCAAGAGGACTGACACTCTAACTTTCTATGATTTGAACCTCTCCTGTTAGTCCAGGTTTAGATTCCGATGCTTCACTTCAGGTTTACTGTAACGCTTTGACCTTCTTATTGACGGTGAAACACAGCAAATGCATCCGAATTTAATACAAAATGTACAATGCCGACTGAAGTACAAGAGGACTGACACTGTAACTTTCTACGATTTGAACCTCTCCTGTGAGTGCAGTTTTAGATTTCGATGCTTGACTTCAGGTTTACTGTAACCCTTGGACCATCTTACTGTAACCCTTGGACCATCTTATTGACGATGAAACACAGAAATTGCATCCGAATTTAATACAAAAGGCACAATGCCGACTTAAGTACAAGATGACTGTCACTCTAACTTTCTATGATTTGAACCTCTTCTGTGAGTCCAGTTTTAGATTCTGATGCTTCACTTTAGGTTTACTGTATCCCTTGGACCTTCTTATTGACGATGAAACACAGAAATTGCATCCGAATAAAATGCAAAAGCACAATGCCGACTTAAGTACAAGAGGACTGACACTCTAACTTTCTATGATTTGAACCTCTCCTGTGAGTTCAGTTTCAGATTCCGATGCTTCACTTCAGGTTTACTTTATCCCTTGGACCTTCTTATTGACGATCAAACACAGAAATTGCATCCAAATTCAATACAAAAGGCACAATGCCGACTTAAGTACGAGAGGACGGACACCCTAAATTTCGATTATTTGACCCTCTCCTGTGAGTCCAGTTTTAGATTCCGATGTTTCACTTCTGGTTTACTGTATCCCTTGGACCTTCTTATTGACGATGAAACACAGAAATTGCATCCGAATTTAATACAAAAGGCACAATGCCGACTTAAGTACAAGAGGACTGACACTCTAGCTTTCGATAATTTGAACCACTGCTGTGAGTCCAGTTTTAGATTCCGATGCTTCACTTCAGGTTGATTGTATCCCTTGGACCTTCTTATTGATGATGAAACACAGCAATTGCATCCGAATTTAATACAAAAGGCACAATGCTGACTTACGTACAAGTGGACTGACACTCTAACTCTCTATGATTTAAACCGCTCCTGTGATTCCAGTTTTAGATTCCGATGCTTCACTTCAGGTTTAGTGTATCCCTTGGACCTTCTTATTGACGATGAAACACAGAAATTGCATCGGAATTTAATGCAAAAGGCACAATGCCAACTTAAGTACAAGAGGACTGACACTCTTACTTTCGATGATTTGCACCTCTCCTGTGAGTCCTGTTTTAGATTCCGATGCTTCACTTCAGGTTTACTGTATCCCTTGGACCTTCTTATTGACCATGAAACACAGAAATTGCATCCGAATAAAATACAAAAGGCACAATGCCTACTTAAGTACAAGAGGACTGACACTCTAACTTTCTATGATTTGAACATCTCCTGTGAGTTCAGTTTTAGATTCCGATGCTTCACTTCAGGTTTACTGTATCCCTTGGACCTTCTTATTGACGATGAAACACAGAAATTGCATCCGAATTTAATACAAAATGCACAAAGCCGACTTAAGTACAAGAGGACTGACACTCTAACTTTCTATGATTTGAGCCTCTCCTGTGAGTCCAGTTTTAGATTCTTCAGGTTTACTGTAACCCTTGCACCTTCTTATTGACGGTGAAACACAGAAATTGCATCCGAATTTAATACAAAAGGCACAATGCCGACTTAAGTACAAGAGGACTGACACTCCAACTTTATACGATTTGAACCTCTAATGTGAGTGCAGTATTAGATTTCGATGCTTGACTTCAGGTTTACTGTAACCCTTGGACATTCTTATTGACGATGAAACACAGAAATTGCATCCGAATTTAATACAAAAGGCACAATGCCGACATAAGTACAAGAGGACTGACACACTAACTTTCGATGATTTGAACCTCTCCTGTGAGTCCAGTTTCAGATTCCGATGCTTCACTTCAGGTTTACTGTATCCCTTGGACCTTCTTATTGACGATGAAACACAGAAATTGCATCCGAATTTAATACAAAATGCACAATGCCGACTTAAGTATAAGGGGACTGACACTCTAACTTTCTATGATTTTAACCTCTCCTGTGAGTCCAGTTTTAGATTCCGATGCTTCACTTCAGGTTTACTGTAACCCTTGGACCTTCTTATTGACGGTGAAACACAGAAATTGCATCCGAATTTAATACAAAAGGCACAATGCCGACTTAAGGACAAGAGGACTGACACTCTAAATTTCTAGGATTTGAACCTCTCCTGTGAGTCCAGTTTTAGATTCCGAAGCTTCAGTTCAGGTTTACTGTATCCCTTGGTTCTTCTTATTGACGATGAAACACAGAACTTGCATCTGAATTTAATACAAAAGGCACAATGACGACTTAAGTACAAGAGGAATAACACTCTAACTTTCTATGATTTGAACCTCTCCTGTGAGTCCAGTTTTAGATTCCGATGCTTCCCTTCAGGTTTACTGTATCCCTTGGACGTTCTTATTGACGATGAAACACAGAAATTGCATCCGAATAAAATACAAAAGGCACAATGCCGACTTAAGTGCAAGAGGACTGACACTCTAACTTTCTATGATTTGAACCTCTCCTGTTAGTCCAGGTTTAGATTCCGATGCTTCACTTCAGGTTTACTGTAACGCTTTGACCTTCTTATTGACGGTGAAACACAGCAAATGCATCCGAATTTAATACAAAAGGCACAATGCCGACATAAGTACAAGAGGACTAAAAAACCCTAACTTCTGATGATTTGAACCTCTCCTGTGAGTCCAGTTTCAGATTCCGATGCTTCCCTTCAGGTTTACTGTATCCCTTGGACCTTCTTATTGACGATGAAACACAGAAATTGCATCCGAATTTAATACGAAAGGCACAATGCTGACTTAAGTACAAGAGGAATAACACTCTAACTTTCTATGATTTGAACCTCCCCTGTGAGGCGAGTTTTCGATTCCGATGCTTCACTTCAGGTTTACTGTATCCCTTGGACCTTCTTATTGACAATGAAACACAGCAATTGCATCCGAATTTAAGACAAAAGGCACAATGCTAACTTACGTGCAAGTGGACTGACACTATAACTCTCTATGATTTGAACCTCTCCTGTGAGTCCAGTTTTAGATTCCGATACTTCCCTTCAGGTTTACTGTTACCCTTGGACCTTCTTATTGACGGTGAAACACAGAAATTGCATCCGAATTTAATACAAAAGGCACAATGCCGATTTAAGTACAAGAGGACTGACACTCCAACTTTCTACGATTTGAACCTCTCCTGTGAGTGCAGTTTTAGATTCCAATGCTTGACTTCAGGTTTACTGTAACCCTTGGACCTTCTTATTGACGATGAAATACAGAAATTGCATCCGAATTTAATACAAAAGGAACAATGCCGACATAAGTACAACAGGACTGACACCCTAACTTTCGATGATTTGAACCTCTCCTGTGAGTCCAGTTTCAGATTCCGATGCTTCACTTCAGGTTTACTGTATCCCTTGGACCTTCTTATTGACGATGAAACACAGAAATTGCATCCGAATTTAATATAAAAGGCACAATGCTGACTTAAGTACAAGAGGACTGACACTCAAATTTTCTATGATTTGAACCTCCCCTGTGAGTCCAGTTTTAGATTCCGACGCTTCACGTCAGGTTTACTGTATCCCTTGGACCTTCTTATTGACGATGAAACACAGAAATTGCATCCAAATTCAATACAAAAGGCACAATGCCGACTTAAGTACGAGAGGACTGACACACTAAATTTCGATTATTTGAACCTCTCCTGTGAGTCCTGTTTTAGATTCCGATGCTTCACTTCAGGTTTACTGCATCCCTTGGACCTTCTTATTGACGATGAAACACAGAAATTACATCCGAATTTAATACAAAAGGCACAATGCCGACTAAAGTACAAGAGGAATGACACTCTAACTTTCTATGATTTGAACCTCTCCTGTGAGTCCAGTTTTAGATTCCGATGCTTCACTTCAGGTTTACTGTATCCCTTGGACGTTCTTATTGACGATGAGACACAGAAATTGCATCCGAATAAAATACAAAAGGCACAATGCCGACTTAAGTGCAAGAGGACTGACACTCTAACTTTCTATGATTTGAACCTCTCCTGTTAGTCCAGGTTTAGATTCCGATGCTTCACTTCAGGTTTACTGTAACGCTTTGACCTTCTTATTGACGGTGAAACACAGCAAATGCATCCGAATTTAATACAAAATGTACAATGCCGACTGAAGTACAAGAGGACTGACACTGTAACTTTCTACGATTTGAACCTCTCCTGTGAGTGCAGTTTTAGATTTCGATGCTTGACTTCAGGTTTACTGTAACCCTTGGACCATCTTACTGTAACCCTTGGACCATCTTATTGACGATGAAACACAGAAATTGCATCCGAATTTAATACAAAAGGCACAATGCCGACTTAAGTACAAGATGACTGTCACTCTAACTTTCTATGATTTGAACCTCTTCTGTGAGTCCAGTTTTAGATTCTGATGCTTCACTTTAGGTTTACTGTATCCCTTGGACCTTCTTATTGACGATGAAACACAGAAATTGCATCCGAATAAAATGCAAAAGCACAATGCCGACTTAAGTACAAGAGGACTGACACTCTAACTTTCTATGATTTGAACCTCTCCTGTGAGTTCAGTTTCAGATTCCGATGCTTCACTTCAGGTTTACTTTATCCCTTGGACCTTCTTATTGACGATCAAACACAGAAATTGCATCCAAATTCAATACAAAAGGCACAATGCCGACTTAAGTACGAGAGGACGGACACCCTAAATTTCGATTATTTGACCCTCTCCTGTGAGTCCAGTTTTAGATTCCGATGTTTCACTTCTGGTTTACTGTATCCCTTGGACCTTCTTATTGACGATGAAACACAGAAATTGCATCCGAATTTAATACAAAAGGCACAATGCCGACTTAAGTACAAGAGGACTGACACTCTAGCTTTCGATAATTTGAACCACTGCTGTGAGTCCAGTTTTAGATTCCGATGCTTCACTTCAGGTTGATTGTATCCCTTGGACCTTCTTATTGATGATGAAACACAGCAATTGCATCCGAATTTAATACAAAAGGCACAATGCTGACTTACGTACAAGTGGACTGACACTCTAACTCTCTATGATTTAAACCGCTCCTGTGATTCCAGTTTTAGATTCCGATGCTTCACTTCAGGTTTAGTGTATCCCTTGGACCTTCTTATTGACGATGAAACACAGAAATTGCATCGGAATTTAATGCAAAAGGCACAATGCCAACTTAAGTACAAGAGGACTGACACTCTTACTTTCGATGATTTGCACCTCTCCTGTGAGTCCTGTTTTAGATTCCGATGCTTCACTTCAGGTTTACTGTATCCCTTGGACCTTCTTATTGACCATGAAACACAGAAATTGCATCCGAATAAAATACAAAAGGCACAATGCCTACTTAAGTACAAGAGGACTGACACTCTAACTTTCTATGATTTGAACATCTCCTGTGAGTTCAGTTTTAGATTCCGATGCTTCACTTCAGGTTTACTGTATCCCTTGGACCTTCTTATTGACGATGAAACACAGAAATTGCATCCGAATTTAATACAAAATGCACAAAGCCGACTTAAGTACAAGAGGACTGACACTCTAACTTTCTATGATTTGAGCCTCTCCTGTGAGTCCAGTTTTAGATTCTTCAGGTTTACTGTAACCCTTGCACCTTCTTATTGACGGTGAAACACAGAAATTGCATCCGAATTTAATACAAAAGGCACAATGCCGACTTAAGTACAAGAGGACTGACACTCCAACTTTATACGATTTGAACCTCTCCTGTGAGTGCAGTATTAGATTTCGATGCTTGACTTCAGGTTTACTGTAACCCTTGGACATTCTTATTGACGATGAAACACAGAAATTGCATCCGAATTTAATACAAAAGGCACAATGCCGACATAAGTACAAGAGGACTGACACACTAACTTTCGATGATTTGAACCTCTCCTGTGAGTCCAGTTTCAGATTCCGATGCTTCACTTCAGGTTTACTGTATCCCTTGGACCTTCTTATTGACGATGAAACACAGAAATTGCATCCGAATTTAATACAAAATGCACAATGCCGACTTAAGTATAAGGGGACTGACACTCTAACTTTCTATGATTTTAACCTCTCCTGTGAGTCCAGTTTTAGATTCCGATGCTTCACTTCAGGTTTACTGTAACCCTTGGACCTTCTTATTGACGGTGAAACACAGAAATTGCATCCGAATTTAATACAAAAGGCACAATGCCGACTTAAGGACAAGAGGACTGACACTCTAAATTTCTAGGATTTGAACCTCGCCTGCGAGTGCAGTTTTAGATTTCGATGCATGACTTCAGGTTTACTGTAACCCTTGTACCTTCTTATTGACGATGAAACACAGAAATTGCATCCGAATTTAATACAAAAGGCACAATGCCGACTTAAGTACAAGAGGACTGACACCCTAACTTTCGATGATTTGAACCTCTCCTGTGAGTCCCGTTTCAGATTCCGATGCTTCACTTCAGGTTTACTGTATCCCTTGGACCTTCTTATTGACGATGAAACACAGGAATTGCATCCAAATTCAATACAAAAGGTACAATGCCGACTTAAGTACGAGTGGACTGACACTCTAAATTTCGATTATTTGAACCTCTCCTGTGAGTCCAATTTTAGATTCCGATGCTTCACTTCAGGTTTACTTTATCCCTTGGACCTTCTTGTTGACGTTGAAACACAGAAATTGCATCCGAATTTAATGCAAAAGGCACAATGCCGACTTAAGTACAAGAGTACTGACACTCTAACGTTCGATGATTTGAACCTCTCCTGTGAGTCCAGTTTTAGATTCCGATGCTTCACTTCAGGTTTACTGTATCCCTTGGACCTTCTTATTGACGATGAAACACAGAAATTGCATCCGAATTTAATACAAAAGGCACAATGCCGACTTAAGTACAGTAGGACTCACACTCTAACTCTCTATGATTAGATCCTCTCCTGTGGGTCCAGTTTTAGATTCCGATGCTTCACTTCAGGTTTACTGTATCCCTTGGACCGTCTTATTGACGATGAAACTCATAAATTGCATCCGAATTTAATACAAAAGGCACAATGACGACATAAGTACAAGATGACGGACACTCTAACTCTCTATGATTTGAACCTCTCCTGTGAATCCAGTTTTAGATTCCGATGCTTCACTTCACGTTTACTGTATCCCTTGGACGTTCTTATTGACGATGAAACACAGAAATTGCATCCGAATTTAATACAAAAGGCACAATGCCGACTTAAGTACAAGAGGACTGACACCCTAACTTTCTATGATTTGAACCTCTCCTGTGAGTCCAGTTTCAGATTCCGATGCTTCACTTCAGGTTTACTGTATCCCTTGGACCTTCTTATTGACGATGAAACACAGGAATTGCATCCAAATTCAATACAAAAGGTACAATGCCGACTTAAGTACGAGTGGACTGACACTCTAAATTTCGATTATTTGAACCTCTCCTGTGAGTCCAGTTTTAGATTCCGATGCTTCACTTCAGGTTTACTTTATCCCTTGGACCTTCTTATTGACGATGAAACACAGAAATTGCATCCGAATTTAATGCAAAAGGCACAATGCCGAATTAAGTACAAGAGTACTGACACTCTAACGTTCGATGATTTGAACCTCTCCTGTGAGTCCAGTTTTAGATTCCGATGCTTCACTTCAGGTTTACTGTATCCCTTGGACCTTCTTATTGACGATGAAACACAGAAATTGCATCCCAATTTAATACAAAAGGCACAATGCCGACTTAAGTACAAGAGGACTGACACCCTAACTTTCGATGATTTGAACCTCTCCTGTGAGTCCCGTTTCAGATTCCGATGCTTCACTTCAGGTTTACTGTATCCCTTGGACCTTCTTATTGACGATGAAACACAGGAATTGCATCCAAATTCAATACAAAAGGTACAATGCCGACTTAAGTACGAGTGGACTGACACTCTAAATTTCGATTATTTGAACCTCTCCTGTGAGTCCAATTTTAGATTCCGATGCTTCACTTCAGGTTTACTTTATCCCTTGGACCTTCTTGTTGACGTTGAAACACAGAAATTGCATCCGAATTTAATGCAAAAGGCACAATGCCGACTTAAGTACAAGAGTACTGACACTCTAACGTTCGATGATTTGAACCTCTCCTGTGAGTCCAGTTTTAGATTCCGATGCTTCACTTCAGGTTTACTGTATCCCTTGGACCTTCTTATTGACGATGAAACACAGAAATTGCATCCGAATTTAATACAAAAGGCACAATGCCGACTTAAGTACAGTAGGACTCACACTCTAACTCTCTATGATTAGATCCTCTCCTGTGGGTCCAGTTTTAGATTCCGATGCTTCACTTCAGGTTTACTGTATCCCTTGGACCGTCTTATTGACGATGAAACTCATAAATTGCATCCGAATTTAATACAAAAGGCACAATGACGACATAAGTACAAGATGACGGACACTCTAACTCTCTATGATTTGAACCTCTCCTGTGAATCCAGTTTTAGATTCCGATGCTTCACTTCACGTTTACTGTATCCCTTGGACGTTCTTATTGACGATGAAACACAGAAATTGCATCCGAATTTAATACAAAAGGCACAATGCCGACTTAAGTACAAGAGGACTGACACCCTAACTTTCTATGATTTGAACCTCTCCTGTGAGTCCAGTTTCAGATTCCGATGCTTCACTTCAGGTTTACTGTATCCCTTGGACCTTCTTATTGACGATGAAACACAGGAATTGCATCCAAATTCAATACAAAAGGTACAATGCCGACTTAAGTACGAGTGGACTGACACTCTAAATTTCGATTATTTGAACCTCTCCTGTGAGTCCAGTTTTAGATTCCGATGCTTCACTTCAGGTTTACTTTATCCCTTGGACCTTCTTATTGACGATGAAACACAGAAATTGCATCCGAATTTAATGCAAAAGGCACAATGCCGAATTAAGTACAAGAGTACTGACACTCTAACGTTCGATGATTTGAACCTCTCCTGTGAGTCCAGTTTTAGATTCCGATGCTTCACTTCAGGTTTACTGTATCCCTTGGACCTTCTTATTGACGATGAAACACAGAAATTGCATCCCAATTTAATACAAAAGGCACAATGCCGACTTAAGTACAGTAGGACTCACACTCTAACTCTCTATGATTAGATCCTCTCCTGTGAGTCCAGTTCTAGATTCCGATGCTTCACTTCAGGTTTACTGTATCCATTGGACCGTCTTATTGACGATGAAACTCATAAATTGCATCCGAATTTAATGCAAAAGGCACAATGACGACATAAGTACAAGATGACTGACACTCTAACTCTCTATGATTTGAACCTCTCCTGTGAATCCAGTTTTAGATTCCGCTGCTTCACTTCACGTTTACTGTATCCCTTGGACGTTCTTATTGACGAAGAAACACAGAAATTGCATCGGAATTTAATACAAAAGGCACAATGCCGACTTAAGTACAAGAGGACTGACACTCTAACTTTTATTATGATTTGAACCTCTCCTGTGAGTCCAGTTTTAGATTCCGATGCTTCACTTCAGGTTTACTGTAACCCTTGGACCTTCTTATTGACGGTGAAACACAGAAATTGCATCCGAATTTAATACAAAAGGCACAATGCCGACTTAAGGACAAGGGACTGACACTCTAAATTTCTACGATTTGAACCTCTCCTGCGAGTGCAGTTTTAGATTTCGATGCTTGCCTTCAGGTTTACTGTAACCATTGTACCTTCTTATTGACGATGAAACACAGAAATTGCATCCGAATTTAATACAAAAGGCACAATGCCGACCTAAGTACAAGAGGACTGACACCCTAACTTTCGATGATTTGAACCTCTCCTGTGAGTCCAGTTTCAGATTCCGATGCTTCACTTCAGGTTTACTGTATCCCTTGGACCTTCTTATTGACGATGAAACACAGAAATTGCATCCGAATTTAATACAAAATGCACAAAGCCGACTTAAGTACAAGAGGACTGACACTCTAACTTTCTATGATTTGAGCCTCTCCTGTGAGTCCAGTTTTAGATTCTTCAGGTTTACTGTAACCCTTGCACCTTCTTATTGACGGTGAAACACAGAAATTGCATCCGAATTTAATACAAAAGGCACAATGCCGACTTAAGTACAAGAGGACTGACACTCCAACTTTATACGATTTGAACCTCTCCTGTGAGTGCAGTATTAGATTTCGATGCTTGACTTCAGGTTTACTGTAACCCTTGGACATTCTTATTGACGATGAAACACAGAAATTGCATCCGAATTTAATACAAAAGGCACAATGCCGACATAAGTACAAGAGGACTGACACACTAACTTTCGATGATTTGAACCTCTCCTGTGAGTCCAGTTTCAGATTCCGATGCTTCACTTCAGGTTTACTGTATCCCTTGGACCTTCTTATTGACGATGAAACACAGAAATTGCATCCGAATTTAATACAAAATGCACAATGCCGACTTAAGTATAAGGGGACTGACACTCTAACTTTCTATGATTTTAACCTCTCCTGTGAGTCCAGTTTTAGATTCCGATGCTTCACTTCAGGTTTACTGTAACCCTTGGACCTTCTTATTGACGGTGAAACACAGAAATTGCATCCGAATTTAATACAAAAGGCACAATGCCGACTTAAGGACAAGAGGACTGACACTCTAAATTTCTAGGATTTGAACCTCGCCTGCGAGTGCAGTTTTAGATTTCGATGCATGACTTCAGGTTTACTGTAACCCTTGTACCTTCTTATTGACGATGAAACACAGAAATTGCATCCGAATTTAATACAAAAGGCACAATGCCGACTTAAGTACAAGAGGACTGACACCCTAACTTTCGATGATTTGAACCTCTCCTGTGAGTCCCGTTTCAGATTCCGATGCTTCACTTCAGGTTTACTGTATCCCTTGGACCTTCTTATTGACGATGAAACACAGGAATTGCATCCAAATTCAATACAAAAGGTACAATGCCGACTTAAGTACGAGTGGACTGACACTCTAAATTTCGATTATTTGAACCTCTCCTGTGAGTCCAATTTTAGATTCCGATGCTTCACTTCAGGTTTACTTTATCCCTTGGACCTTCTTGTTGACGTTGAAACACAGAAATTGCATCCGAATTTAATGCAAAAGGCACAATGCCGACTTAAGTACAAGAGTACTGACACTCTAACGTTCGATGATTTGAACCTCTCCTGTGAGTCCAGTTTTAGATTCCGATGCTTCACTTCAGGTTTACTGTATCCCTTGGACCTTCTTATTGACGATGAAACACAGAAATTGCATCCGAATTTAATACAAAAGGCACAATGCCGACTTAAGTACAGTAGGACTCACACTCTAACTCTCTATGATTAGATCCTCTCCTGTGGGTCCAGTTTTAGATTCCGATGCTTCACTTCAGGTTTACTGTATCCCTTGGACCGTCTTATTGACGATGAAACTCATAAATTGCATCCGAATTTAATACAAAAGGCACAATGACGACATAAGTACAAGATGACGGACACTCTAACTCTCTATGATTTGAACCTCTCCTGTGAATCCAGTTTTAGATTCCGATGCTTCACTTCACGTTTACTGTATCCCTTGGACGTTCTTATTGACGATGAAACACAGAAATTGCATCCGAATTTAATACAAAAGGCACAATGCCGACTTAAGTACAAGAGGACTGACACCCTAACTTTCTATGATTTGAACCTCTCCTGTGAGTCCAGTTTCAGATTCCGATGCTTCACTTCAGGTTTACTGTATCCCTTGGACCTTCTTATTGACGATGAAACACAGGAATTGCATCCAAATTCAATACAAAAGGTACAATGCCGACTTAAGTACGAGTGGACTGACACTCTAAATTTCGATTATTTGAACCTCTCCTGTGAGTCCAGTTTTAGATTCCGATGCTTCACTTCAGGTTTACTTTATCCCTTGGACCTTCTTATTGACGATGAAACACAGAAATTGCATCCGAATTTAATGCAAAAGGCACAATGCCGAATTAAGTACAAGAGTACTGACACTCTAACGTTCGATGATTTGAACCTCTCCTGTGAGTCCAGTTTTAGATTCCGATGCTTCACTTCAGGTTTACTGTATCCCTTGGACCTTCTTATTGACGATGAAACACAGAAATTGCATCCCAATTTAATACAAAAGGCACAATGCCGACTTAAGTACAGTAGGACTCACACTCTAACTCTCTATGATTAGATCCTCTCCTGTGAGTCCAGTTCTAGATTCCGATGCTTCACTTCAGGTTTACTGTATCCATTGGACCGTCTTATTGACGATGAAACTCATAAATTGCATCCGAATTTAATGCAAAAGGCACAATGACGACATAAGTACAAGATGACTGACACTCTAACTCTCTATGATTTGAACCTCTCCTGTGAATCCAGTTTTAGATTCCGCTGCTTCACTTCACGTTTACTGTATCCCTTGGACGTTCTTATTGACGAAGAAACACAGAAATTGCATCGGAATTTAATACAAAAGGCACAATGCCGACTTAAGTACAAGAGGACTGACACTCTAACTTTTATTATGATTTGAACCTCTCCTGTGAGTCCAGTTTTAGATTCCGATGCTTCACTTCAGGTTTACTGTAACCCTTGGACCTTCTTATTGACGGTGAAACACAGAAATTGCATCCGAATTTAATACAAAAGGCACAATGCCGACTTAAGGACAAGGGACTGACACTCTAAATTTCTACGATTTGAACCTCTCCTGCGAGTGCAGTTTTAGATTTCGATGCTTGCCTTCAGGTTTACTGTAACCATTGTACCTTCTTATTGACGATGAAACACAGAAATTGCATCCGAATTTAATACAAAAGGCACAATGCCGACCTAAGTACAAGAGGACTGACACCCTAACTTTCGATGATTTGAACCTCTCCTGTGAGTCCAGTTTCAGATTCCGATGCTTCACTTCTGGTTTACTGTATCCCTTGGACCTTCTTATTGACGATGGAACACAGAAATTGCATCCGAATTTAATACAAAAGGCACAATGCAGACTAAAGTACAAGAGGCCTGACACTCAAATTTTCTATGATTTGAACCTCCCGTGTGAGTCCAGTTTTAGATTCCGACGCTTCACTTCAGGTATACTGTATCCCTTGGACCTTCTTATTGACGATGAAACACAGAAATTGCATTCAAATTCAATACAAAAGGCACTATGCCGACTTAAGTACGAGAGGACTGACACTCTAAATTTCGATTATTTGAACCTCTCCTGTGAGTCCAGTTTTAGATTCCGAAGCTTCACTTCAGGTTTACTGTATCCCTTGGACCTTCTTATTGACGATGAAACACAGAAATTACATCCGAATTTTATACAAAAGGCACAATGCCGACTCAAGTACAAGAGGACCGACACTCTAACTTTCGATGATTTGAACCTCTCCTGTGAGTCCAGTTTTAGATACCGATGCTTCACTTCAGGTTTTCTGTATCCCTTGGACCTTCTTATTGATGATGAAACACAGCAATTGCATCAGAATTTAAGACAAAAGGCACAATGCTAACTTACGTGCAAGTGGACTGACACTCTAACTATCTATGATTTGAACCTCTCCTGTGAGTCCAGTTTTAGATTCCGATGCTTCACTTTACGTTTACTGTATCCCTTGGACCGTCTTATTGACGATGAAACACATAAATTGCATCCGAATTTAATACAAAAGGCACAATGACGACTTAAGTACAAGATGACTGACGCTCTAACTCTCTACGATTTGAACCTCTCCTGTGAATCCAGTTTTAGATTCCGATGCTTCACTTCACGTTTACTGTATCCCTTGGACCTTCTTATTGACGATGAAACACAGAAATTGCATCCGAATGTAATACAAAAGGCACAATGCCGACTTAAGTACAAGAGGACTGACACTCCAACTTTATACGATTTGAACCTCTCCTGTGAGTGCAGTATTAGATTTCGATGCTTGACTTCAGGTTTACTGTAACCCTTGGACATTCTTATTGACGATGAAACACAGAAATTGCATCCGAATTTAATACAAAAGGCACAATGCCGACATAAGTACAAGAGGACTGACACACTAACTTTCGATGATTTGAACCTCTCCTGTGAGTCCAGTTTCAGATTCCGATGCTTCACTTCAGGTTTACTGTATCCCTTGGACCTTCTTATTGACGATGAAACACAGAAATTGCATCCGAATTTAATACAAAATGCACAATGCCGACTTAAGTATAAGGGGACTGACACTCTAACTTTCTATGATTTTAACCTCTCCTGTGAGTCCAGTTTTAGATTCCGATGCTTCACTTCAGGTTTACTGTAACCCTTGGACCTTCTTATTGACGGTGAAACACAGAAATTGCATCCGAATTTAATACAAAAGGCACAATGCCGACTTAAGGACAAGAGGACTGACACTCTAAATTTCTAGGATTTGAACCTCGCCTGCGAGTGCAGTTTTAGATTTCGATGCATGACTTCAGGTTTACTGTAACCCTTGTACCTTCTTATTGACGATGAAACACAGAAATTGCATCCGAATTTAATACAAAAGGCACAATGCCGACTTAAGTACAAGAGGACTGACACCCTAACTTTCGATGATTTGAACCTCTCCTGTGAGTCCCGTTTCAGATTCCGATGCTTCACTTCAGGTTTACTGTATCCCTTGGACCTTCTTATTGACGATGAAACACAGGAATTGCATCCAAATTCAATACAAAAGGTACAATGCCGACTTAAGTACGAGTGGACTGACACTCTAAATTTCGATTATTTGAACCTCTCCTGTGAGTCCAATTTTAGATTCCGATGCTTCACTTCAGGTTTACTTTATCCCTTGGACCTTCTTGTTGACGTTGAAACACAGAAATTGCATCCGAATTTAATGCAAAAGGCACAATGCCGACTTAAGTACAAGAGTACTGACACTCTAACGTTCGATGATTTGAACCTCTCCTGTGAGTCCAGTTTTAGATTCCGATGCTTCACTTCAGGTTTACTGTATCCCTTGGACCTTCTTATTGACGATGAAACACAGAAATTGCATCCGAATTTAATACAAAAGGCACAATGCCGACTTAAGTACAGTAGGACTCACACTCTAACTCTCTATGATTAGATCCTCTCCTGTGGGTCCAGTTTTAGATTCCGATGCTTCACTTCAGGTTTACTGTATCCCTTGGACCGTCTTATTGACGATGAAACTCATAAATTGCATCCGAATTTAATACAAAAGGCACAATGACGACATAAGTACAAGATGACGGACACTCTAACTCTCTATGATTTGAACCTCTCCTGTGAATCCAGTTTTAGATTCCGATGCTTCACTTCACGTTTACTGTATCCCTTGGACGTTCTTATTGACGATGAAACACAGAAATTGCATCCGAATTTAATACAAAAGGCACAATGCCGACTTAAGTACAAGAGGACTGACACCCTAACTTTCTATGATTTGAACCTCTCCTGTGAGTCCAGTTTCAGATTCCGATGCTTCACTTCAGGTTTACTGTATCCCTTGGACCTTCTTATTGACGATGAAACACAGGAATTGCATCCAAATTCAATACAAAAGGTACAATGCCGACTTAAGTACGAGTGGACTGACACTCTAAATTTCGATTATTTGAACCTCTCCTGTGAGTCCAGTTTTAGATTCCGATGCTTCACTTCAGGTTTACTTTATCCCTTGGACCTTCTTATTGACGATGAAACACAGAAATTGCATCCGAATTTAATGCAAAAGGCACAATGCCGAATTAAGTACAAGAGTACTGACACTCTAACGTTCGATGATTTGAACCTCTCCTGTGAGTCCAGTTTTAGATTCCGATGCTTCACTTCAGGTTTACTGTATCCCTTGGACCTTCTTATTGACGATGAAACACAGAAATTGCATCCCAATTTAATACAAAAGGCACAATGCCGACTTAAGTACAGTAGGACTCACACTCTAACTCTCTATGATTAGATCCTCTCCTGTGAGTCCAGTTCTAGATTCCGATGCTTCACTTCAGGTTTACTGTATCCATTGGACCGTCTTATTGACGATGAAACTCATAAATTGCATCCGAATTTAATGCAAAAGGCACAATGACGACATAAGTACAAGATGACTGACACTCTAACTCTCTATGATTTGAACCTCTCCTGTGAATCCAGTTTTAGATTCCGCTGCTTCACTTCACGTTTACTGTATCCCTTGGACGTTCTTATTGACGAAGAAACACAGAAATTGCATCGGAATTTAATACAAAAGGCACAATGCCGACTTAAGTACAAGAGGACTGACACTCTAACTTTTATTATGATTTGAACCTCTCCTGTGAGTCCAGTTTTAGATTCCGATGCTTCACTTCAGGTTTACTGTAACCCTTGGACCTTCTTATTGACGGTGAAACACAGAAATTGCATCCGAATTTAATACAAAAGGCACAATGCCGACTTAAGGACAAGGGACTGACACTCTAAATTTCTACGATTTGAACCTCTCCTGCGAGTGCAGTTTTAGATTTCGATGCTTGACTTCAGGTTTACTGTAACCATTGTACCTTCTTATTGACGATGAAACACAGAAATTGCATCCGAATTTAATACAAAAGGCACAATGCCGACCTAAGTACAAGAGGACTGACACCCTAACTTTCGATGATTTGAACCTCTCCTGTGAGTCCAGTTTCAGATTCCGATGCTTCACTTCTGGTTTACTGTATCCCTTGGACCTTCTTATTGACGATGGAACACAGAAATTGCATCCGAATTTAATACAAAAGGCACAATGCAGACTAAAGTACAAGAGGCCTGACACTCAAATTTTCTATGATTTGAACCTCCCGTGTGAGTCCAGTTTTAGATTCCGACGCTTCACTTCAGGTATACTGTATCCCTTGGACCTTCTTATTGACGATGAAACACAGAAATTGCATTCAAATTCAATACAAAAGGCACTATGCCGACTTAAGTACGAGAGGACACACACTCTAAATTTCGATTATTTGAACCTCTCCTGTGAGTCCAGTTTTAGATTCCGAAGCTTCACTTCAGGTTTACTGTATCCCTTGGACCTTCTTATTGACGATGAAACACAGAAATTACATCCGAATTTTATACAAAAGGCACAATGCCGACTCAAGTACAAGAGGACCGACACTCTAACTTTCGATGATTTGAACCTCTCCTGTGAGTCCAGTTTTAGATACCGATGCTTCACTTCAGGTTTTCTGTATCCCTTGGACCTTCTTATTGATGATGAAACACAGCAATTGCATCAGAATTTAAGACAAAAGGCACAATGCTAACTTACGTGCAAGTGGACTGACACTCTAACTATCTATGATTTGAACCTCTCCTGTGAGTCCAGTTTTAGATTCCGATGCTTCACTTCAGGTTTACTGTATCCCTTGGACCGTCTTATTGACGATGAAACACATAAATTGCATCCGAATTTAATACAAAATGCACAATGACGACTTAAGTACAAGATGACTGACGCTCTAACTCTCTACGATTTGAACCTCTCCTGTGAATCCAGTTTTAGATTCCGATGCTTCACTTCACGTTTACTGTATCCCTTGGACCTTCTTATTGACGATGAAACACAGAAATTGCATCCGAATGTAATACAAAAGGCACAATGCCGACTTAAGTACAAGAGGACTGACACTCTAACTATTTATGATTTGAACCCCTCCTGTGAGTCCAGTTTTAGATTCCGATGCTTCACATCAGGTTTACTGTATCCCTTGGACATTCTTATTGATGATGAAACACAGAAATTGCATCCGAAATTAATACAAAAGGCACAATGCCGACTTAAGTACAGTAGGACTCACACTCTAACTCTCTATGATTTGATTCTCTCCTGTGAGTCCAGTTTTAGATTCCGATGCTTCACTTCAGGTTTACTGTTTCCTTGGACGTTGTTATTGACGATGAAACATAGAAATTGCATCCAAATTTAATACAAAAGGCACAATGCGGACTTAAGTACAAGAGGACTAACACCCTAACTTTCTATGTTTTGAACCTCCCCTGTCAGTCCAGTTTTAGATTCCGATGCTTCACTTTAGGTTTACTGCATCCCTTGGACCTTCTTATTGACCATGAAACACAGAAATTGCATCCAAATTTAATACAAAAGGCACAATGCCGACTTAAGTACAAGAGGACTGACACTCTAACAATCTATGATTTGAACCTCTTCTGTGATTCCAGTCTTAGCTTCTGATGCTTCACTTCTGGTTTACTGTATCCCTTGGACCTTCTTATTGACGATGAAACACAGAAATTGCATCCGAATTTAATACGAAAGGCACAATGCCGGCTTAAGTACAAGAGGAATGACACTCTAACTTTCTATGATTTGAACCTCTCCTGTGAGTCCAGTTTTAGATTCCGATGCTTCACTTCAGGTTAACTGTATCCTTTGGACGTTCTTATTCACGATGAAACACAGAAATTGCATCCGAATAAAATACAAAAGGCACAATGCCGACTTAAGTACAAGAGGACTGACACTCTAACTTTCTATGATTTGAACCTCTCCTGTGAGTTCAGTTTTAGATTCCGATGCTACACTTCAGGTTTACTGTATGCCTTGGACCTTCTTATTGACGATGAAACACAGAAATTGCATCCGAATTTAATACAAAATGCACAATGCCGACTTAAGTACAAGAGGACTGACACTTTAACTTTCTATGATTTTAACCTCTCCTGTGAGTCCAGTTTTAGATTCCGATGCTTCACTTCAGGTTTACTGTTTCCTTGGACGTTCTTATTGACGATGAAACATAGAAACTGCATCCAAATTTAATACAAAAGGCACAATGCGGACTTAAGCACAAGAAGGCTAACACTCTAACTTTCTATGATTTGAACCTCCCCTGTGAGTCCAGTTTTAGATTCCGATGCTTCACTTCAGGTTTACTGTATCCCTTGGACCTTGTTATTGACCATGAAACACAGAAATTGCATCCGAATTTAATACAAAACGCACAATGCCGACTTAAGTACAAGAGGACTGACACTCTAACATTCTATGATTTGAACCTCTTCTGTGAGCCCAGTCTTAGATTCTGATACTTCACTTCTGGTTTACTGTAACCCCCGGACCTTCTTATTGACGATGAAACACAGAAATTGCATCCGAATTTAATACAAAAGGCACAATGCCACCTTAAGTACAAGAGGAATGACACTATAACTTCTAATGATTTGAACCTCTCCTGCGAGTGCAGTTTTAGATTTAGAAGCTTGACTTCAGGTTTACTGTAACACTTGGACCTTCTTATTGACGATGAAACACAGAAATTGCATACGAATTTAATACAAATGGCACAATGCCGACTTAAGTACAAGAGGACTGACACCCTAACTTTCGAAGATTTGTACCTCTCCTGTGAGTCCAGTTTTAGATTCCGATGCTTCACTTCAGGTTTACTGTATCCCTTGGACCTTCTTATTGACGATGAAACACAGAAATTGCATCCGAAGTCAATACAAAATGCACAATGCTGACTTAAGTACAAGAGGACTGACACTCAAATTTTCCATGATTTGAACCTCCCCTGTGAGGCCAGTTTTAGATGCCGACGCTTCACTTCAGGTATACTGTATCCCTTGGACCTTCTTATTGACAGCGAAACATAGAAATTGCATCCAAATGCAATACAAAAGGCACAATGCCGACATAAGTACGAGAGGACTGACACTCTAAATTTCGATTATTTGAACCTCTCCTGTGAGTCCAGTTTTAGATTTCGATGCTTCACTTCAGGTTTACTGTATCCCTTGGACCTTCTTATTGACGATGAAACACAGAAATTACATCCGAATTTTATACAAAAGGCACAATGCCGACTCATGTACAAGAGGACTGACACTCTAACTTTCGATTATTTGAACCTCTCCTGTGAGTCCAGTTTTAGATACCGATGCTTCACTTCAGGTTTACTGTATCCCTTCGACCTTCTTATTGACGATGAAACACAGAAATTGCATCCGAATTTAATGTAAAAGGCACAATGCCGACTTAAGTACAAGAGTACTGACACTCTAACTTTCGATGATTTGAACCTCTCCTGTGAGTCCAGTTTTAGATTCCGAAGCTTCAGTTCAGGTTTACTGTATCGCTTGGACCTTCGTATTGACGATGAAACACAGAAATTGCATCCGAATTAAATACAAAAGGCACAATGCCGACTTAAGTACAAGAGGACTGACACTCTAACTTTATATGATTTGAACCTCTCCTGTGGATCCAGTTTGAGATTCCGATGCTTCACTTCTGGTTTACTGTATCCCATGGACCTTCTTATTGACGATGAAACACAGAAATTGCATCCTAATTTAATACGAAAGGCACAATGCTGACTTAAGTACAAGAGGAATAACACTCTAACTTTCTATGATTTGAACCTCTCCTGTGAGTCCAGTTTTAGATTCCGATGCTTCCCTTCAGGTTTACTGTATCCCTTGGACGTTCGTATTGACGATGAAACACAGAAATTGCATCCGAATAAAATACAAAAGGCACAATGCCGACTTAAGTGCAAGAGGACTGACACTCTAACTTTCTATGATTTGAACCTCTCCCGTTAGTCCAGGTTTAGATTCCGATGCTTCACTTCAGGTTTACTGTAACGCTTTGACCTTCTTATTGACGGTGAAACACAGCAAATGCATCCGAATTTAATACAAAAGGCACAATGCCGACATAAGTACAAGAGGACTAAAAAACCCTAACTTTCGATGATTTGAACCTCTCCTGTGAGTCCAGTTTCAGATTCCGATGCTTCCCTTCATTTTTACTGTATCCCTTGGACCTTCTTATTGACGATGAAACACAGAAATTGCATCCGAATTTAATACGAAAGGCACAATGCTGACTTAAGTAGAAGAGGAATAACACTCTAACTTTCTATGATTTGAACCTCCCCTGTGAGTCGAGTTTTAGATTCCGATGCTTCACTTCAGGTTTACTGTATCCCTTGGACCTTCTTATTGACAATGAAACACAGCAATTGCATCCGAATTTAAGACAAAAGGCACAATGCTAACTTACGTGCAAGTGGACTGACACTCTAACTCTCTATGATTTGAACCTCTCCTGTGAGTCCAGTTTTAGATTCCGATACTTCCCTTCAGGTTTACGGTTACCCTTGGACCTTCTTATTGACGGTGAAACACAGAAATTGCATCCGAATTTAATACAAAACTCACAATGCCGATTTAAGTACAAGAGGACTGACACTCCAACTTTCTACGATTTGAACCTCTCCTGTGAGTGCAGTTTTAGATTTCAATGCTTGACTTCAGGTTTACTGTAACCCATGGACCTTCTTATTGACGATGAAACACAGAAATTGCATCCGAATTTAATACAAAAGGCACAATGCCGACATAAGTACAACAGGACTGACACCCTAACTTTCGATGATTTGAACCTCTAATGTGAGTCCAGTTTCAGATTCCGATGCTTCACTTCAGGTTTACTGTATCCCTTGGACCTTCTTATTGACGATGAAACACAGAAATTGCATCCGAATTTAATACAAAAGGCACAATGCTGACTTAAGTACAAGAGGACTGACACTCAAATTTTCTATGATTTGAACCTCCCCTGTGAGTCCAGTTTTAGATTCCGACGCTTCACGTCAGGTTTACTGTATCCCTTGGACCTTCTTATTGACGATGGAACACGGAAATTGCATCCAAATTCAATACAAAAGGCACAATGCCGACTTAAGTACGAGAGGACTGACACTCTAAATTTCGATTATTTGAACCTCTCCTGTGAGTCCAGTTTTAGATTCCGATGCTTCACTTCAGGTTTACTGTATCCCTTGGACCTTCTTATTGACGATGAAACACAGAAATTACATCCGAATTTAATACAAAAGGCACAATGCCGACTAAAGTACAAGAGGAATGACACTCTAACTTTCTATGATTTGAACCTCTCCTGTGAGTCCAGTTTTAGATTCCGATGCTTCACTTCAGGTTTACTGTATCCCTTGGACGTTCTTATTGACGATGAGACACATAAATTGCATCCGAATAAAATACAAAAGGCACAATGCCGACTTAAGTGCAAGAGGACTGACACTCTAACTTTCTATGATTTGAACCTCACCTGTTAGTCCAGGTTTAGATTCCGATGCTTCACTTCAGGTTTACTGTAACGCTTTGAACTTCTTATTGACGGTGAAACACAGCAAATGCATCCGAATTTAATACAAAAGGTACAATGCCGACTGAAGTACAAGAGGACTGACACTGTAACTTCCTACGATTTGAACCTCTCCTGTGAGTGCAGTTTTAGATTTCGATGCTTGACTTCAGGTTTACTGTAACCATTGGACCATCTTACTGTAACCCTTGCACCATCTTATTGACGATGAAACACAGAAATTGCATCCGAATTTAATACAAAAGGCACAATGCCGACTTAAGTACAAGATGACTGTCACTCTAACTTTCTATGATTTGAACCTCTCCTGTGAGTTCAGTTTCAGATTCCGATGCTTCACTTCAGGTTTACTTTATCCCTTGGACCTTCATATTGACGATCAAACACAGAAATTGCATCCAAATTCAATACAAAAGGCACAATGCCGACTTAAGTACGAGAGGACGGACACTCTAAATTTCGATTATTTGAACCTCTCCTGTGAGTCCAGTTTTAGATTCCGATGCTTCACTTCTGGTTTACTGTATCCCTTGGACCTTCTTATTGACGATGAAACACAGAAATTGCATCCGAATTTAATACAAAAGGCACAATGCCGACTTAAGTACAAGAGGACTGACACTCTAGCTTTCGATGATTTGAACCACTGCTGTGAGTCCAGTTTTAGATTCCGATGCTTCACTTCAGGTTTATTGTATCCCTTGGACCTTCTTATTGATGATGAAACACAGCAATTGCATCCGAATTTAATACAAAAGGCACAATGCTGACTTACGTACAAGTGGACTGACACTCTAACTTTCTATGATTTGAGCCTCTCCTGTGAGTCCAGTTTTAGATTCTTCAGGTTAACTGTAACCCTTGCACCTTCTTATTGACGGTGAAACACAGAAATTGCATCCGAATTTAATACAAAAGGCACAATGCCGACTTAAGTACAAGAGGACTGACACTCCAACTTTCTACGATTTGAACCTCTCCTGTGAGTGCAGTATTAGATTTCGATGCTTGACTTCAGGTTTACTGTAACCCTTGGACATTCTTATTGACGATGAAACACAGAAATTGCATCCGAATTTAATACAAAAGGCACAATGCCGACATAAGTACAAGAGGACTGACACACTAACTTTCGATGATTTGAACCTGTCCTGTGAGTCCAGTTTCAGATTCCGATGCTTCACTTCAGGTTTACTGTATCCCTTGGACCTTCTTATTGACGATGAAACACAGAAATTGCATCCGAATTTAATACAAAAGGCACAATGCTGACTTAAGTACAAGAGGACTGACACTCAAATTTTCTATGATTTGAACCTCCCCTGTGAGTCCAGTTTTAGATTCCGACGCTTCACGTCAGGTTTACTGTATCCCTTGGACCTTCTTATTGACGATGAAACACACAAATTGCATCCAAATTCAATACAAAAGGCACAATGCCGACTTAAGTACGAGAGGACTGACACTCTAAATTTCGATTATTTGAACCTCTCCTGTGAGTCCAGTTTTAGATTCCGATGCTTCACTTCAGGTTTACTGTATCCCTCGGACCTTTTTATTGACGATGAAACACAGAAATTGCATCCGAATTCAATACAAAAGGCACAATGCTGACTTAAGTACAAGAGGACTGACACTCAAATTTTCTATGATTTGAACCTCCCCTGTGAGTCCAGTTTTAGATTCCGACGCTTCACGTCAGGTTTACTGTATCCCTTGGACCTTCTTATTGACGATGAAACACAGAAATTGCATCCAAATTCAATACAAAAGGCACAATGCCGACTTAAGTAAAAGAGGACTGACACTCTAACTTTCTTTGATTTGAACCTCTCCTGTGAGTCGAGTTTTAGATTCCGATGCTTCACTTCAGGTTTACTGTATCCCGTGGACCTTCTTATTGATGATGAAACACAGCAATTACATCCGAATTTAAGAGAAAAGGCACAATGCTAACTTACGTGCAAGTGGACTGACACTCTAACTCTCTATCATTTGAACCTCTCCTGTGAGTCCAGTTTCAGATTCCGATGCTTCACTTCAGGTTTACTGTATCCCTTGGACCTTCTTATTGACCATGAAACACAGAAATTGCTTCCGAATAAAATACAAAAGGCACAATGCCGACTTAAGTACAAGTGGACTGACACTCTAACTTTCTATGATTTGAACATCTCCTGTGAGTTCAGTTTTAGATTCCGATGCTTCACTTCAGGTTTACTGTATCCCTTGGACCTTCTTATTGACGATGAAACACAGAAATTGCATCCGAATTTAATACAAAAGGCACAATGCTGACTTAAGTACAAGAGGACTGACACTCAAATTTTCTATGATTTGAACCTCCCCTGTGTGTCCAGTTTTAGATTCCGACGCTTCACGTCAGGTTTACTGTATCCCTTGGACCTTCTTATTGACGATGAAACACAGAAATTGCATCCAAATTCAATACAAAAGGCACAATGCCGACTTAAGTACGAGAGGACTGACACTCTAAATTTCGATTATTTGAACCTCTCCTGTGAGTCCAGTTTTAGATTCCGATGCTTCACTTCAGGTTTACTGTATCCCTTGGACCTTCTTATTGACGATGAAACACAGAAATTGCATCCGAATTTAATACAAAGGCACAATGCCGACTTAAGTACTAGAGGACTGACTCTCTAACACTCTATGATTTGAACCTCTACTGTGGGTCCAGTTTTAGATTCCGATGCTTCACTTCAGGTTTACTGTATCCCTTGGACCTTCTTATTGTCGATGAAACACAGAAATTGCATCCGAATTTAATACAAAAGGCACAATGCCGACATATGTACAACAGGACTGCCACTCTTTCTGTGATTTGAACCTCTCCTGTGAGTCCAGTTTTAGATTCCGATGCTTCACTTCAGGTTTACTGTATCCCTTGGACCTTCTTATTGACGATGAATCACAGAAATTGAATCCAAATTCAAGACAAAAGGCACAATGCCGACTTAAGTACGAGAGGACTGACACTCTAAATTTCGATTATTTGAACCTCTCCTGTGAGTCCAGTTTTAGATTCCGATGCTTCACTTCAGGTTTACTGTATCCCTTGGACCTTCTTATTGACGATGAAACACAGAAATTGCATCAGAATTTAATACAACAGGCACAATGCCGACTTAAGTACAAGAGGACTGACACTCTAACTCTCTATGATTGGAACCTCTCCTGTGAGTCCAGTTTTAGATTCCGATGCTTCACTTCAGGTTTACTGTATCCCTTGGACCTTCTTATTGACGATGAAATACAGAAAATGCATCCGAATTCAATACAAAAGGCACAATGCCGACTTAAGTACAAGAGGACTGACACTCTAACTTTCTATGATTTGAACCTCTCCTG